>NC_057795.1:83004139-83005008 GCF_018294505.1 Triticum aestivum | reverse complement strand
AAATAAGCATCTATGCTCATTTTTTTAGTAAAGTTAATCACAACTATTTTTTCTTCTATTTATTTCTGAGTAGTTTTTTATATAGTTTTTTTTCTTTTCTGCTATATATATATTTTTTCTATTTATTTCTGAGTTGTAATAAGTCATTAAAAATAAGCATCTATACTCATTTTTTTAGTAAAGTTAATCACAACTATTTTTTCTTCTATTTATTTCTGAGTTGTAATAAGTCATTAAAAATAAAAAAGAGGCACAATGCTCGTTAATTAGCTTCATGCCTTTCGGAATAGTGTAAACTGCACTGCACATAGCTCTGTGCATTCTACCCTATTCCTCAAGGCTTGAAGCTAAGCAACGTGTAGGTGACCATTGAGCCTCTTCTTCATCGTCTCTGCACTCAGGGCTTATAAACAGCTGCGAGTGCCTCTCGCTTGGCGAGGTGGGACTAAAAAAACAGCTGCAGAAAGAATCAACTAAAAACAGCTGCAGAAAATAAATAAGTAATTGGACCGGTCCATTGGTACCGGTTGGTGGCAACATCCGGGACCAATGTCCCTCTTTAGTCCCGGTTATTGGCACCAACCGGGACCAATGCCCCTCTTTAGTCCCGGTTTGGGGCACCAACCGGGACCAAAGGTCTTTGTTTCCCGCCCTTTGGGCTGTTGAAAAGAGGCCTTTGGTCCCGGTTGGTGGCTCCAACCGGGACTAAAGGGTGCATTGGTCCCGGTTTGCGCCACGAACCGGGACCAAAGCCTTTGCTATATAAGTAGCATTTAGGAAAATTTCACAACCGCGCATCCCCACTTCGGTCTCCTCTCCCTTGACGGCGGTGAATCCATCCTGACGCCGTCAGGCTGCCCGAGCCGCCC
>NC_057795.1:82814701-83003505 GCF_018294505.1 Triticum aestivum | reverse complement strand
GAATATGCATGTTTGTATGTTCATATATATGCAAAGATTGAATATGTCAAATTTTTATGATTTTTTTCTGTTCATAGAATTTTTATGATTTTTTTCTGTTGTAATTTTGTTCATAGAATTTTAATGATTTTTTTGTTCATAGTATTTAGAAAGAGGAAAAAAATAAGAAGAGAAAGTCTTTAATATAATTAGTTATAAAAATACTAGTTTATTTTTAGTAAGTACTACTTTATTTTATTTATAGTAAGTGCTTCATATATAGTTGAACTAGCTAGTTGATTTAATAAACTACTTTATTTTACTATATATAGAAGTAGTTTTGTTTTTAGTATGTACATCTTTATTTATTTATAGTAAGTGTTTAGTAGTTGAACTAGCTACTTGATTTAATTAATAAAACTGCTTTATTTAACTATATATAGAAGTAGCTAGTTCCCGCATCGATGTTGGCGATGCCTATCCCGCATCCTCGTCTTAGTTGAGTCGGCGGCGGAGGCCTGCTTGATCAGGGCCATGTTCGGGACTGGGCTCCGCCGGGCTGGTCTTGGGAGGTGCTACCTTCCGGGGGACGTAGGTTGGTGAGGAGGCAGCCCGTTGTTGACCCGATCCTTGTTTGGTGGTGGTTACGTGGGACAGTGACGGTGCCGAGGCTTCCGGACACCGCAGAGGTGGTACATCACCGTGTCAGTGAGGAGGACGAGCATGTCCGCCGCTACATGGTTGCATTGGAGGGCAGGTTCGACAATACCTGGCAGGTTCTTCAGGGATCTCAATGGATCTATGATCCTGTGATGGTTCCTTATCTTTGGGTGTCCACCGCCCGCGACGATACCCGTCGGGCGCTACGGTTCTAGTTGTATTAGTGATGCTATAGGGATAATATTCGACGATGTACGGACACCAAGAGTTGATGTACTTTTTCTTATAATTATTGAATGCATGCTAATTTGAATACTACTTTATTTTATGATTTGGTTTTGCTTATTTTATGATTTGGTTTTGCTTCTTGAATGCTCATATTGGAAAAGTTCTCCTTCATTCTCGTGTGCTAGACAATTTGGTGTAATAATGCACTCAGGAATGAAAGGAGGAGCTACGTACATCACCAATAGTCAACCCGTGATTAATAATAATGATCTTGTTTAATATTTGAATTATGAACATAGGCCGGAAATGTCGTACTCGGACGATGAAAACCGCCCGGGTGAGTGCGACTGGTGCCACGACGACCGAGGTATGTGCGACAGGTTCATTGAGTTGGATGAAGATCGGCGCTTCAGCATTAAGCTCGAGGAGACCTTCGATGTTCATACGGTACGCAACGACGACAATAGTTTTTTTCATAATTAAGCATGACTTCACCTATTTTAACGTGTATTTATCATCTTTTCCAATTCAACTAGCTTATCCCATGTATGCAAGACGTTATGTCTTGGAGAGGATGGGTTTTGAAGACCATGAAAGTATGGAAACCAAAAAAGATATCCTAAGTACCCATCATGGTGTGGATTTTCAAGTAAAGCTGTACAATGCTGAGAGTGTAACCCATTTTCGTTGCAAAAATTGGGAAGCACTTTGCAAGATGTATGGTTTTGATGAGGGTATGCTTGTCACCATGGATCTTGGTGATCCTACAATCGAGCAAGAGAGACCTTCGATTTGGGTCCTTGTGGATACAGCTCCAATTCTTCCCCCATGTGAGCTTAACATAGTTATTAAGTAATTTATATTGGTTATTTCAAAATAGTTGACATCTTATTTCCATTGACAGCTTATTTTCATTCTTCAAAGAATGTGTGGAAGATGGTAGACAAAACCCACTACACCGATGGCTCTGAATTAACTTATAGGGAGAAAAATCATCTGATCACATTTTGTACTGATCTTGAGAATTACAATGTCTACAATCGAACTCCTCAACATTATGGTCAATACGTGCCACTAGTGCATGTTTTGAACTACGGTAACTACCATGGAGATACCCCGGTAAGAGTTTTTACTATTACGACATACGTGCATCTTTTTGCACACTTCTAAAACTAGTACATCATTGCTAACTACTAAGTTATTACTATTTTTCAACAGATAATCCCGAATGATTGTGTGCCTCATCTGATGTATACGCACGGTACCCTTCATGTTTTGAACATACAACCAGGTCTTCCTACGAATCTGAACTGTCCATACCGGGTTTCTGAAAGAAGTGGAGACATGACAATCAAAGAATGGAAAAATGTATGGACAGTCGTAAGGAGCTTCTTGGAAGCAAAAGGCAGCGAAGCGCAAGAATTGGAGACAGGATGATCTCCATTCTTCATAATGGAGAGTCATGGTCTATATTATTTTACGCTATTTTACCTTAAGGGTGTTTAGGTCCTACCTGATACTGATGATCATGTGCTATGAACAATTATGTAGGGTTAGGTTTGATAACTTATTATTAATAACGAGTAGAAGTTGTATGATGATGCATGATTAGTACGACTTGTTATTATATACGGTGATGTATGATGCGAGCATGCATGAGTTATTATATCAGCGGGGGAAATGAACATAGCAGCAGCGTTGGTAAACCAAGGACGAAGATATAAGAGAGGACACTTCTCTCTATTAGCTAGCTAATAACAACCTAAAAATAACCCCCAAAACCCCTAAAGCAGCCACTTTAAAAAAACATCGACTTTTGGTCCCGGTTGGTGCCACCAACCGGGACCAAAGGCCCCCCTGCCTGGGCTCGGCGCACCGGCCACGTGGAGGCACATCTGTCCCCGTTCGTGTTTGAACCGGAAATAAAGGGGGGAGGTATTAGTAACGACCCATTAGTCCCGATTCATGAACTGGGACTAAAGTCCCTTACGAACCGGGACAAATTCCCCCTTTTCTACTAGTGTTGCCTTTCCCCCTCATGCTAGCCAAATTTCTTGCACCAAGTAGAACTACTACTTGTGCTTCCAAATATCCTTAAACCCATTTTTGCCATGAGAGTCCACCATACCTACCTATGGATTGAGTAAGATCCTTCAAGTAAGTTTTCATCGGTGCAAGAAATAAAAATTACTCTCTAAATATGTATGACTTATTGGTGCAGAGAAAATAAGCTTTGTACAAACTTGTCATGGAAGTAATCAAAGCGATGGACTGCATAATAAAGGTCCACATACAAGGGGCAATATAAAGTGACGTTCTTATGCATTAAGATTTTGTACATCAACCCTAAACGCGCATGACAACCTCTACTTCCCACTGCGAAGGGCCTATCTTTTACTTTATGTTTTACTTTATGCTTGAGTCAAGGTGATGCTCACCTTTCCCTTTTTCACTTTATCCTTTGGCAAGCTCCTCGTGTTTGAAAGATCATGATACATATATCCAATTGGATGTAAGTTGGCATAGGCTATTATTGTTGACATCACCTAAAGGTGAATACATTGGGAGGCAACACAATAAGCTCCTATCTTTCTTAGTGTCTGGACGAAACTATAACCGCAAGTATTGCATGAGTGTTAACAATTATAGGAGACTACGAGATAGTTGAGTATGTGAGCTTTCTGAAAAGCTCTATTATTGACTCTTTCTGATGTTATGATAAATTGCAATTGCTTCAATGACTGAGATTACAGTTTGTTAGTTCCCAATGAAGTTTTTTAACCATACTTGACATTGTGAATTGTTTAGTTCTTGAACATAGGAAATCATATGACAAAAATCTATATATATTGATGTTATTAGAATGATCATGATGCCCTCCTGCCTGTATTTTATTTTTATCGACACCGCTATCTCTAAACATGTGAACATATTTTTGGATTTCGGCTTCCGCTTGAGGACAAGCGAGGTCTAAGCTTGGGGGAGTTCATACGTCCATTTTGCATCATGCTTTTATATCAATGTTTATTGCATTATGGGCTGTTATTACACATTATATCTCAATACTTATGGCTATTCTCTCTTATTTTACAAGGTTTACCGTGAAGAGGGGGAAAGCCGGCAGCTGGAATTCTGGCTGGAAAGGAGCAAACGTTGGAAACCTATTCTGCACAACTCCAAATGTCCTGAAACTCCACGAAACAACTTTTTGGATTTAATAAGAATTTATGGGCGAAAGTAATAGGCCAGGGGGCACACACCCTGTCCAGGAGACAGGAGGGCGTGCCCCCTATAGGGCGTGGCCCCCTATCTCCTGGGCCCCCTGGTGGGCCTCCGACGTCCATCTTCTGCTATATCATCACTTTTCCACTGGAAAAAATCGTGGGCAAGCTTACGGGACGAAACTCCGCTGCCACGAGGCGGCACCTTGGCGGAATCAATCTAGGGCTCTGGCGGAGCTGTTCTGCCGGGGACACTTCCGTTCGGGAGGGGGAAATCATCACCAACATCATCACCAACGATCCTCTCATCGGCAGGGGTCAATCTCCATCAACATCTTCACCAGCACCATCTCCTCTCAAAACCCTAGTTCATCTCTTGTATCCAATCTTGTATCAAAACCACAAATTGGTACCTGTGGGTTGCTAGTAGTGTTGATTACTCCTTGTAGTTGATGCTATTTGGTTTACTTGGTGGAAGATCATATGTTTAGATCCTTTATGCATATTATTACCCCTCTGATTATGAACATGAATATGCTTTGTGAGTAGTTATGTTTGTTCCTGAGTACATGGGTGAAGTCTTGCTATTAGTAGTCATGTGAATTTGGTATTCGTTCGATATTTTGATGAGATGCATGTTGTCTTTTCCTCTAGTGGTGTTAGGTGAACGTCGACTACATGACACCTCACCATTATTTGGGCCTAGAGGAAGGCATGGGGAAGTACTAAGTAGATGATGGGTTGTTAGAGTGATGGAAGCTTAAACCCTAGTTTATGCGTTGCTTCGGTAGGGGTTGGTATGGACCCACATGTTAAATGTTGTGGTTAGGTTTACCTTAATACTCCTTTTTGTAGTTGCGGATGCTTGCAATAGGGGTTAATCATAAGTCGTATGGTTGTCCATGTTAGGCAGTACCCAAGTGCCGGTCCACCCACACATCAAATTATCAAAGTATCGAACATGAATCATATGAATGTGATGAAAACTAGCTTGACGATAATACCCACTGTGTCCTCGGGAGGTCCTTCTTCATTATTAGAATTTGTCCAGGCTTATCCTTTGCTACATAAAGGATTGGGCCACCTTGCTGCACTTTATTTACTTTATTTACTTTTTGCTCGTTACTATTTATCTTATCACAAAACTACCTATCACCTACTATTTCAGTGCTTGTAGAGAAAACCTTGCTGAAAACCGCTTATCATTTCCTTCTGCTCCTCGATGGGTTCGACACTCTTACTTAGAGAAAGGACTACGATAGATCCCCTATACTTGTGGGTCATGAGCGGCGGCCCCCGAGTTCCGATCTGGAGCCCCCATGCGGCTCACCTCCTGTGAAAAAGAAGGGCCTAGACTGGGGCGAACCTACAGAGCTGACCGGACTCCAAACCTACATCAAGAGCATGAAGGACAAGAACATCAAGCTTGTCAACATGATCCAGGTCATGCTCGTTCGCCGGATTCTGCCGTGCCAAAGGCGGGCATTCAATCTGTGGGAGTTCGTCTCGGCCGAACACCAGACGTTTCATAGGCTCTACGACATGAAGCACAAAGACGCATGGAAGGTGTTGTTCAAGGCCTCCGAGGTACCTCCTCCCACATCCGAGGACCGCGGGCTTCACGCTGCGCGGCCTCCTAGTCAGGTGAGGCTCCAGACTACCACTGGGTTCAGTTCCTCCCAATATATTCATGGGGGAGTCTTAAGTGATTGTGTATATTTGTTCAGGATTATGTGGAGACAGCAGAGCAGATTGACTGCTAGTCCCGGCGCCCTACAAGGTGCCGGAGAAGAAGGTCGAAAAGAAGGCCCCGGGGATCCGAAAGGGTCTCCGGCGTAAGGTTGTGCCGGAAACCTCGTCCGAAGATGACGAGGCACACTCATCCCATGGAGGGGAGGAAGAAGAAGAAGAAGCCGCCCCATCCGGAAAGGATGAGGGGCCTGGGGAGGCGGACCAGGTGGCCGGAAAAGGCTCTCGGTGCAAGACCACCATACCCACGTCGTCCAATGACGACGAGACAGATTCCTCCCGCGGAGGTGGGGGAAGCAAGAAGAAACTCTACCTCCCCGTACTGGGGAGGAGAAAAGGAGGAAAGCCGCCCCGGAGGGGGAGGCCGAAACGTCCAAGAAGGGAAAAGTGTCCCTTCCGGACTACTCCACCACGGACACTCTCAGCGAGGAGGGGTGGCTGCCTAGGGGGAAGCCCCTAGCATGCTCGTAAGTATCCGCACTTTATCATGACTTTACTTCATAGCTTTTTTTCTTTTATAACACCGAACATGTATGCAGTCCGGCCAGGGCTAATCCCGAGGTATCTTCTTCCGGATCCCTGAGCGATTCGGAGCCGTATACAGTGGGGTTTTTGCAATATAACTTCTCCGGCTCATGTGTCCGAATGATCTTCAGTGTTTTGCCGTCGTCTGATCGAGCGAGGAACCAGTTGTGCTTCCCTGTTTTTTGCAAAGGTGGTGTGATTACAAAGGGCAGTAACTGTATGGCCACTGCATCATATCAAAGAGGACAAGCATTGTTAATGTAAGATCAGCATTGTACAGAGTATGAGTAGGATAATGCAAGAAACAACATTGATATGTCCCTGTTGGAACTAGGAGGAAAATACAGGGAAATGTATACTGGGTTCGAAAATATAGAAGTGCCATGCATGGTTATACTCATGTTGTCTCGCAATCGATTCTTCACCGGAAACTACCATGTCATGCATGTTATGTAATCATGTTCTGTCCTCACAAACAAATTCTTCAAGGTAACTAACAAACCATGCATTGTTATATACTCGTGTTCTGTGGGCAAAATATTTGTGAGGATAATATACTAGCCAGTGATTGCTGAAGGGCGAATATAGGTATGTACACATGGTAAGCATTACAGGATTCCACTACTTACAAATATAGAGTTCTCCATATGCACATTTACTTCCCTAATGTATGGTTAGATGAAACCAACAGTGTGGTGCATGTTTCTACATCATGAAAATGAGGAAACTAACATGGCCATTGATACACACTCATATTTAGTAGTAGTATATAGATTACTGTAAACTAAGGAAAATATCCATATATTCCTAACCGTTTGACTATTCAGGGGTACAAATTGGCTGTAATGACATGGTCACAATCGCATGATTTAACTCATTCCAAATATAGCTGATTTAGGACGTCTCTAATACATTGTCATAGTTCTACTCAAATTCTGCTCAAACAGGGATATGCCAATCATCACAAAAAGTTCAAACAGTGTCATGGCGTCATCATTAACATTTGACGGAAACAACTTACACGCATCGTCCCAGCAATACGTAGTGCCATCTGCTTTGTTGATCGCGTAGATGATGCCATTGTGTTCAATAGCATCACAGAAGTGTGTATCAGCTTTGACGATGATCCACTACGAGCTGAGTTGTCTCTAGCTAAAGAAGGCACCGGCGTAAACATAGGCGAGTCCACGGTCGAACAAGGCAATTAGCTTGAAGTCTGGGTAATTCGCATGTTGTGTGGGCACTTGGCAGATTACAATCTTCTGCAAAACAAGGTCTGTCCAACTGACGTGGTAATCTAGATGACTTGGACCGTGATGGTAAAACTCTATATAATCCAATGGAGGAAGGATAATCTCACGGGAGGTCTTGAAGTTCACGAGCACCAAATTTTTACCATCTTCTCTGAAGGCAGCCATCCAGTGGGAGTTCATGCCGACCCAGTACATACCTGCTAAGAAGTTTCGGGCGATGGTGATCGGATCAAAATCGAGGGAAATGATGTACGGTGACCCACTACATACCTGCAAAGAAGTTTCGGCTAATGGAGATCTGATTGAAGTCGAGGGGCATCATGTATGCCTCCGTATCATGGTGAGCCAATCTTGCAAGACCAGATAGCAGAAAGCAGGGTGTCTTGAAAATATTAGGCCTCGCTTCGATGATGGCCGTGTGCATGTCCCTCGTGCATGCAGCCAGCCGCATGGCGCTCAACATATCCATACACGAACAACAGAGGTCGAGGATGTCACTGCGGAGATTGCTCCAATCGCGGCTCATATGGATGTTGTGCGGTTCGCGTTCGGCCATGGTGGAGTTTGGAAGGTGGGGGTTTTGGGGGGCTTGATTTACGGGGGAGAAGGCTATCTTAACTAGAGCGGCTAGCGAGGGAATAGTGGTACTGGGGGAGGCGAGCGAGGCGATGATACACGGGGGCGCAGTGATATAGAGACGGAGAAGGAGATGGAGATGGAGATGGATATGGAGTGGTGCTATGGGAGGGGAGAGGGAGACGAGGCGAGGCATGCCAATGTGCTGTACAGCGGCGGTGACAGACTGCACAGTGCACAGGATGAGGCTGACTTTGGTAACCCGAACATGTTTCCTGGACTAGTGTCAGGTGCAGGGTGTTGTCACTTCACTGTGAGGACCGAATGAATAGTATTTTGACCATCAAGTGTACCACAGTTGTAATACTACTACTAGTAGTAGGAACATGAGTACTCTAGTATTGTATAGCGGAAATAGGTCTCCCATGCTAGCATGCATGTTCACTTCAGCCTCCAGGTATCATCCATATTGCAAGCAGAACCAAATTCTCGTGCATGCGGAAGCGCGAGGATGGGCCTTTGATGAGGATAACCGTGTACTCCCTCCGTCTAGGTGAGCGCAACCTAGGTGGCTGTAGATTGGATGAGAAAGAGCACCGGGACGAGCAAAACTTCCAACCACGGCACTGTTACAAATGGAAGCAAACTCAGCAATTAATACGTAGTTATAAGGATGCCTTTTCAGCACTCCAAGCATCAACGCCCTACCGCGATGCATGCAGTGGTCATTCTGGTGCATCAAGGACGGCATGCAGATCGTTCCACCTTGAGAAGAGGAAAAATGGAAATGTAGAATGCGGCAGTAGAGGAACAGAACGCTGGCTAACGAGGCTGGGAGGGGATCGAGTAGGAAGTTAATGCTCCACGCCTAAAGGTTTTGGGAATACCTGATTTTCATAAGGTGACTTACTCACCTAGACTGAGGGACTATTCCTTAACCAAAGAATGTTGTGTCTCCCACTCACGCGCCAATATCCATCTGAACCAGCTACGACACATTTTTTTTATCTGTTTGCATAGGTCCCACCTATCAGGAAGCATGGGCACAGAAACGAACAGGTACGACTCCTCAGTCTGACCGCATAGCCTTTTCGCTTACTCTACCTAGCCGTCCAATCAACTGCCTACACACCACTTCTCCCATTTACTTCTCCATCGAGAACCGATTTTCCTCGGCTTCTTCACCTCCCCTTCATCTTCGTTTGCATCCAAACCCCATTGTCTTCAAATTGTTTTAACCTCTTTCAATAATCATCTACTACTTAAGTTAGACTAACCATCGAATCCTAATTCTCCAAACCACATCCCTCCGTTCCAGCGGTTCCAAATGGCGAAAGAGATCGAGATGCAGGTTTTTAGCGTCCAACATGTCCTCGTCGAAGGCTCGTTGAGCATAGTTGCCATCGTCACCGTCGACCCAAGGGTTGTTCGGCAGTGGATCAACAATGTATCCAACTTCCTCGAAAAGGTAGAGACGAGGGTCATCGGTCTCGACGCAGAGTACTCGGAGCGTGCCACTGGGAAGATCCAACCCGCCGCCGTCCTTTAGCTGTGCCTCGAAGATGATGTTTTGGTGTACCACATCATACACGCGCCCTCCATACCAGGTGAGCTTCATGATTTCTTGTCTCGGGAGGACGTATACTTCTATGGGGCAGCCATCAAAGGGGACAAATAGAAGCTGGAGCCATACAACCTTGATTTGAAAAGCATCGCTGACCTACAAACTAGAACCAAAATTCCTGTAGAAGATTGTGATAAACATACACCATCCCTATTCGACGTAGCAAATTTTGTGCTCGGTACAAATCTTTAGAAGGGTGACGAGACGGTGGCATTAAGGTCGTCTGGATGGGAGAATTATCCCTTGACGTACGAGCGGATAAAATATGTTGCCCTCGATGCCCATGTGAGTTTCGAGATAGCTGCAAGGTGGAAAGAGCTTGTTGTGAAACCGTCTCCCACAGAAAATGAGAACAAGAAGAAGAATAAAAAGAAGAAGAAGAAGAAGAAGAAGAAGAAGAAGAAGAAGAAGAAGAAGAAGAAGAAGAAGAAGAAGAAAAAGAAGAAGAAGAAGAAGAGCAAGAAGAAGAAGAAGAATAAGAAGAAGAAGAAGAAGAAGAAGAAGAAGAAGAAGAAGAAAAGGCTGCACCAGCAGAAGGGCATTATGGATGGATGAACTATTTCCTCTCTTGTAAAAAAAATTATTCCCTCTCGGTGTATATTGATATAGATGGACTATTTCGATGGTGTGCATGTCTTTGGAACAAAGTAGTAGCGTGGGTCCGCTTGACTATAAGGAATTATTTCTCCGCATATCTGGCTTTCTTTACTACTCCTTCTAGTGATCGGTATGCAATGCATGTGTCCGTAGACTTGACAACTTGTCCATGGAAGTTCAACTACGGCGACCATCACGTTTCATCCACTGCCACTCGCGATTCCCACGATGCCGCTCCAACCCACGGCACCACATCCCCCGACGTGCGCGTCACCCCTCTCGGCCGCACCGCCCTTCTGCCTTTGTGTGCATGACATGTGGGCCACCTAAACTGTGGCGAGCATCAAGTTTCTACCACAGCCACATGTGATTCCCATGACGCCGCTCAAACCCATGACACCACACGTCCCCCGACCTGCGGCTCACCCCTCTCGGCCGCACTACCCCTCTGCCTTCGGGAGCATTACACGTGGACCAGTCACCTATCGGGTCCACATGTTATTGACTCAAAGGCAGGTGTAGTAAGGCGCTGAAGCTCAGTCCCGATGGACCTGAGAGGGAAATGTAACTCCCGTGCCAGGCCTTGTGGTGCTACCGCTGCACGAACTCGTGCCAAACTCGAGATTTTTTTCTTTACTATACATGCACGCAACAATTTAATGGACATTGTAATCTCAACATGTGATGGGGAGCTCTAAATTTGAATTTGAAACTTATAAAACAAAAAGATTCAAAACAATTAAACTGGGAGAGAGGGAGTATATCGTAGGATGTGTCCTATATGAAATAAGTCCCCTGGTTTGTCACCGTGAAGATGCGGTTAGAAAGGAGCAGACCATCTTCATACTCGTATGGCAACAAATCGGCCGCAGATAGCATGGTCCGTCTTTGACTGCCATGTGCAAGGTTCGTGCTACCTTATTCAATCTCACTGTGGTTCCATCGTACCAATTCATGCGGTGGCCGGTTGCATGGCTGATCCCAATGTTGGACAAAGGTTCTACGGGAACGGTGTCACCGTTGTAAATGTTGTGCAAATTGATGTTGGTACCCTTACGTACATATGCAAGCCAATCTCCACTCGCACCGAGCCTAACCTGCGAAACAGTGGGCAGGGGGAGAATTTGGAAATGGACATGGAAGTAGTCTTTAGAATGCATTTACTACGTGATCAAACTCATCTTACCTGCTCATTGGAGGAAATCCGAGTGCCCCTCAATGTCGGCATCTCAAGGGGCGTCAACCTGCAACTACGGCCACACCGCGCTGGAGAGACCCCCAAGGAAACATCCTCGTGCCTTCCACGGAACATCAAGATGCATTTGTATGAGTAGTTTATCTTGTGAGAGAAAAGGATGAACGAGGGAAGGCCTCTAGAGATAGAGATAGACACTACTACTACCAATGTGCTGGCCCGTGCGTTGCAATGGATCCAAAGTAGTAGAATAATACTCGTTCACGTGCTTGAAATATAAACACTATAGTTTTGATATACATACGTCAGCAGACATGACAGCTTGTCCATGGAAGTTGAACCACGGGGACCATCACGTTTCTTGTTTCTACCACTGCCACACCCACACGCGATTCCCACGACGCCGCTCCAACTCACGGCACGATGTCCCCCGACAAGGACACGGATCCTCTGACGTGGCTATCACTGCCTTGCCCTGCCTTTCCGCTGACAGGTGGGACCCACACTTGGGGGTCCCACATGTTAGTGACAGAATGGTAGGATTGTTCGCGTTAGGGTATCCTCATCCCCCCGACATGCGCCTCATCCCTCTCGGCCCCACCGCTCCTCTGCCTTTGTGTGCATGACATGCGGGCCAGCTGAACTGCGGCGACCATCATCTTTCTCCCACAGACACACCCAATTGGACACGGTTTGCCTACTCCGCTCCTGTGCTCCAATTCGTACTCCCGCGCCATCGAATTTTCATCCAGCGGCTATGACACATTTCATCCTGGGCATCAATCCTCAGCTGGAGTACTTCTATACTATAGGTAGTAACCGCCGGTGTGGCCATCTATGCCTCGTAATGCCCCGACGCCCAGCTGTGGCACCCTCGCCACGACCACGCCACCACCAGCCGGTTCATCTCGAATGAGTGAGTCATGAACCATGCCACCACCATGAGAAAGATATGTCGGCCAGCCACATTTAAGATCCGCATGTCATTGACTCATAGGCCTGGCACTAAGCCACTGAAGTTCGGTCCCGTGTGCCCCGAGTGGGAAATGTAACTCCTGCGGCAGGCCTTGTGGTGCTCCCCCAAAACCGGAATTTGTTTCTTACTACTAGCAACTAGTACTAGTAAGGTACACGTGCATTGCACGCATGAGATTCTGGTGGTTTGTGCATTATGATTCTACATGTTGAGTTTTCTAGATTCTACATGTGGCAAAATCTGGTGGAATGTAGATCATATCCAACGGCAAGTAGTACTCGGATTTGCCATCTTTGTACCGTTGGATTGGCTTCATCCAATGACCAACTTTCAAAGTTATTCACACACTATATAGGGGGTATAGATTTAGATATAGATGTTTGGTTTGCAGCCTAATGTTGCCACGCCTAAGCTTAGGTGTGCCACAATAGTTCATTGCTACACTTGTGGCTTGCCACACTTTTCTAGCTACATGGTCCACATGTCATAGACTCAACTTCTTGCCAAATCTTGCCACACTTGTGGTCCCATTTTGTTAGCCACATTTTTTGTGGTAGACACATGGGTTGTTTGGTTTTAGGCCTAGTAATGCCACACTTTATCATACAATGTTGACAAACTTGCCTAAGGTTAGGGGCTGTTTGGTTAGTAGGGCTGTTTGAATTGTGACTATCTTTGCCATATATTGCCACCTGATTTTTGCCACACTTGCCTTAATTGAGTTGCTTTGTTAGCCACACTTTGGCTTGCCTAAGGGAATCTTGCCACACTTTTTGGGCCTGTTTGGTTTGTTACTAACTTTGCCAAAGATTGCCACGCCTAAAGTTAGGCAAGTTTGACCAACTTAGCTAAGTGTTTGGTTCAAGACACATCTTAGGGAAGCCACACTTGGGCCCCACATGGCATACACATAAAAAATGTGGCAAGATTCCCTTAGGCTTGCCAACTTGGGGGCTGTTTGGTTCTAGGCCTAGCATTGCCAAACTTTGCCAATATTTTTGCCAAGCTTGCCTAAGGTTAGTTCATCAAAATGAAAGCCACAAGTGGGCAAGCCTAAGGGAATCTTGCCACATTTTTTGTGAGTATGGCATGTGGGGTCCAAGTGTTGCTTGCCTAAGGTGTGGCTTGAACCAAACACTCACCTTAGTTAGTCAGACTTGCCTAGCTTTAGGTGTGGCAACATTTGGCAAAGTTAGTCACAAACCAAACAGTCCCTTGTGGCTCTCATTTTGATGACCTAACCTTAGGCAAGCTTGGCAAAAATGTGTGGCAAAGTGTGGCAATGCTAGGCCTAGAACCAAACAACCCCTTTGTGTCTATGACATGTGGGGCTCACTGCTCATAAAGAAAATCTTTTCCTTAGGTGTGGCTAGAACCAAACACCTACCTAACTTGGTCAAACTTGCCTAAGGTTAGGTGTGGCAAGGTGTGGCTAGGAACCAAACAGCCACTAAGATTGCAAAGATTGCCACACGTAAGGTTAGGCAAGTTTGACTAACTTAGGTGAGTGTTTGGTTTAAGCCACACCTTAGGCAAGCCACACTAAGGCCCTACATGACATACACACAAAAAATGTGGCAAGATTCCATTAGGCTTGCCAACTTGTGGCTCTCATTTTGAACAACTACTAACTTTGCCTAAGCATAGTTGTGGCAAAGTTAGTCATGAATTAAGTTCAACCATGGAGTGTTCTAGATTATACATGTTTCAGAATCTGGTGGATGATATCCAACGATGAGTAGTGCTCGGATTTGCCATCTTTGTACCGTCGGATTGCCTTCATCCAATGACCAACTTTCAAAGTTTTTCACACACTATATAGGGGGTATAGATATAAATGTGCCGGTCCATTGTAATGGATCCAAAGTATATCTATTTAGTGGAGTGCACTCTAAACACATTATCTATTTATTTTTCTCTAACCTGTCGTAGCCATGCAACCAAGCCACATAAGCTTCATGGGTTCCCCCCACATCATATTATTCATACTACGTTAACTGGAAAAAAAGATAAATCACCCAAAACAAGATCTTCCCGTTTTCTGTTCCTACGATGTTGTGCCGTGCACGTACCTACTAGTTGTATAGTGGTAGTACTAGGAATATATCAGAAGTACAAACTTGGTACTGGTAGCAGTAGTACTAGTACGGAATGCTCCTACCCTATCAACGAGCGCCATCTGACACCAAATTTCTTGGCTTCCGTGCTAGAACTAGATCTTCCCCTCGTTTCTGTTTTCCATCCTGGCGGCGGGCGCGGTGCGGTTTGCCAATAGTTGGTTTGCTTAACGGCGGTCCCACATGGTAGTGAAAATGCTAGGCAACACGCCTTCCCTAAGCTATGTGTCGTGCCGGACGGGCCGTGGAGTACTCCCGATTCCCAGGCATGTGGGGGTGCGACGCGAACGCGGCATGCCTTTTCAATGTGCTCGTGTGTTGCGACGGATCAAAAGTACTAGTAGAATAGTAGTATTTGTTCACAAAGTTGAAAGAAATCACTCTTGTTTTGATATACTCCTAATATATTACTCCCTCCGTTCCTAAATATTTGTCTTTTTAGAGATTTCAAATGGACTATCACATACGGATTATATAGACATATTTTGAAGTCTAGATTCACTCATTTTTCTCCGTATGTAGTCACTTATTGAAATCTCTAGAAACACAAATATTTAGGAACGAAGGGAGTACTTTTTACTCAAAATATATTTCTCAGGCTGTTTTGATGAGGTGAGGGAGGGATGTGGTTGCTTTCAAGATAATAAGGGGTTTTCTGCAAATTGGAGCAGAGAAGTGGGCTATTGTTGCAAAAATGCCACAACTAACCTCACAGCTCTTAGATGCAGATCTAATGGTCAGAAATGACGGATGACAGACACACCACTATCACCAACTGAGTCTTTTATAGGAGTAGGAGTAGAGAAACATATATAAATTGTAACATTTGGTTCCGCTCCTTGGCACGATCGATAGATAGAAATAACGATTGGAAACGCTAGGGAGGGGCTATTGCCGCCAGATAAGCAGGGTACGTAGTACTAGTGTCAGGACCCCGACTCGATGCCACATCGATCTAGCATGTAACACTTCATATCACTTTGCGGCCTCACGCACGGTATTCCCATGGGTGTCATCTTACCTTTGCCTGGGACCGTTTACGCCTTTTGGCACACGTATATGATAGAGTCGCTAGCATCCATATGGTAAAGAGCCCGGGCTGACATGGCTAGTCGTAAACCCAAAGTGGCACAGACTTACAGGGACAGGCATCCATGACCCAGCATCGAACGTGTCGGTCAGCAGCAAGTGGATCTGGGCTGTAGCACTGGGCTAGCAGGACTCCGGTAAACCGGGCTGTAGCGGGCTAACAGGACTCCGGTATCCATCGCGTGACATTTCCCCGAAGGGACAGACACATGAACGAAGAAGGACACATGCCGGCCAGCCTAAGTGTTCCGGAGCAGTAGCAAGCTACCAAGGCTCAGTGGAGACACTAGAAGACATTTCCCGGTAAGAGAGGCTACTAGGAATAAACAACTAGATAGTCAGATCCCACACATACCAAGCATTTCAATCATACACACAATATGCTCGATATGTGCAAATACAACAAGGCATCACAACATGACTCTACCACACAAGTACTTTATTTAAGGCTAAGAGAGCCATACATAACATACACACAAGTACGGGTCATAAAACCCTGCATTCAAGTCATACAGACATACAAGCCAACAGCGGAAGTAACTTGTCTGAGTACAGACAACTAGTGAAATAAAAGAGGCTTGAGAAAGCCTGTCTATACTACGTGGTCCTTCACAAGCTCAGGATCACCACTTGGGCCTCAGTCTACTCATCGATGTCAATGTCTACGAAGAACCCATCAGAAGGGGTTGCAGCGTCTTCTGAAAATGTAAATTAAAGCAACATGAGTACAAAGGTACTCAGCAAGACTTACATCAGATCCTACATACATGCACATTATCAAGAAGGGTTGGTGGGGTTATTGCAGCAAGCCAGCTTTGACTCTTGGCTAAGCTATCCTATGATACACCAACTTGAAATGATTTTTCGCACACGAGTCCACTAGTCACCACCTCAATACACCACCGAGGATTCATCTCCGTCATCCTACGGAAGAGCCATCCTCGGCACTCACACTTATCTTGAGATTTTTAGTAGTATCCATTTACTTGTCTATGAACTGTATAGGCAACCAAGTAGTCCTTTACCGCGGACGCGCCTATTCAAATAGATTATGTTAACCCTGCAGGGGTGTACTTCTTCACACACGCTCTCACCACTTACCGCCGTTTACACAACATGTACTCGGCAACCTTCAAGCGGAAGCCCAACGTGGGTGTCGGCCACGACCTACCTAAACACCTAAGTCTCTAGTCCAGGTTTATCGCCTATCCAGGTTCCATCCGCAGGGAGTCCAGCCGAGGTTTCCCATACGGCCCCGAACAATGTGTACAGGGTTCCCGAGATACCTAACGGGTATTTGGTACACCCGGCCACGTACCTACCGCATCACAGCCCACCCCTATGGTCAGCGCTGTCCACGGCCTCCAGTAGGCTACAAACACCAGAAACTACTTGCAACTCCTGGACAGAGGACTAGGGTGAATAAGAAGCCGAGAGGGTCCATTGGTTTCGGGCCTAATGCATGGTAGTAGCTGATTCTTAAATCACACATACAGATCTCAGTGCTTAAGGACGGCTTCAATGAAACAACCCACCATGTACTCCTACATGGCCTTTCATCGATACCTTTACCAAATCGTGTTCACCACATCACTCTCATTACCGGCATGATCATTTCACTCTAGCCCATCACCCAGATGAACCAGACCTGACACGACTCTAAGCATAGCAGGCATAGCAAGGTAGGAACAACACATACATATGGCTCAACAACTCCTACACATGCTAGTGGGTTTCATCTAGTTACTGTGGCAATGACAGGTCATGCAGAGGAAATGGGTTTCAACTACCGTAGCACACAACAGTTTGAAACGCGTTGTCTTAATGCAGTAAAAGAGAGCAGGAGCGAGAACATGGGATTGTATCGATATGATCAAATGGTTGGTTGCTTGCCTGATGGGTCGATGCACTGATATGGTTCTTCGTTAGGGTAATCGTGGTACTCCTCGGAGGCAGAACCTGCCGCAAAGAGCACCGATACACAACATTACCAAACAATATGCAACAATATGATGCATGCATGAAACATGGCAAAATGAGTGTGTTGGGCTAATGCAACTAAGACCAGATGGGTTTGAACCATTTTGAATCAAAGATTCAAGTTTCAAACTCATACATGGCCCTTATAAGTGCTTTAACTTGTTCTGCAATAAACAGTAGGTTAGCTTGTTTAAACATGCATGAAACCAGTACAGATGGATAGATTGGATTTTTCTGATCATTTTTCATATATAAAACTTTGCATTTGGAGCTACAGATTAATTTTTATGATTTTTTGAAGTTTGGGTTATTTTCTGGAATTTATAAATCATTCTGGATTTATTTTAATTCCAGAAAAGGATTACTGCATCAGCATGAGGTCATGCTGACCTCAGCAAGTCAACAGAACGGTCCAGGTCAAACTAACCAGTGGGTCCCGCATGTCAGTAGTTTAATTAACTAACTAAAATTAGTTTAAACTAATCGGGGTTAATTAGCAGAGGGGGGCCCACTTGTCATTGACTCAACAGAGTCAACCAGGGCCCACCCGTGGTCAAAGTCAGGTCAAACACGCCGGCGTCTAGCCGCCGGCGAGCCCGACGCGGCGGCGGAAGTGGTTTTGGCCGTTTCGGCCACCAAATGAGGCGCGGAAGGCATCTAAGTGGAGCTGAGGACAACCCGCAGCTCTTGGTGGAGTTAGTTGGGGTCGGGGTGGCCGGAATCGGCGCCGGCGACGACCTAGGCGGCCGTCGGAGTTCGGGTGGAGGCGAACTCGGGGCTAGGGTGTGCGGTGAGGTGCGGGGAGTGCATGGTTAGATCCTACGCGACGTGGTGAGTGCGATGGACACCGAGAGGTGGCCGGAGGATGGCCGGGAGCACATCGGCGACGAGCTCCGTGGCGGTGCGTGCGGTTGATCTTCGTGTGCTCGTGGTGGTGCATGAGAGCAAGAAAGGGAAGGGGGAGAGATTAACCAGGCTCACGGCGATCTTGTGGGAGCAGACGACGCGGTCGGAGACAAGCTGGTGCGGCGGCGACGGCAAAGGGGATCTCCGGCAATGGCGGTTCAGTCGAGGTCAGCGCTGTGGCTTCGGGGCACGCGAGCGCTCGGGCTTGACTTGCTCGAAGGAGAGGAGGGTGGCGGAGCTTCTGGAAATGGTGGCGCGGCGCGAGGTTGACGAACAGCGCGGCTACGGCGAGGGTGCGGCGGCGATGGCGTCGGCCATGGCGTGGGAGAGTGAGGGAGAGGAGTTGGGGGAGAATGGAGGTGTCCTGGAGGTTCACGGGAGAGAGAGGAAACGATCCCCGTCATCAGCTGGACGAGGGGAGCGGCGAGATGGCGAGCAGGTGTGTGGCACCCATGCGGTGCTCACCGCCGAGCACCTGCCTGCCTGCCTGGCCGAGCCAAGCAGCTCGCTGGTGCGGCAGCTGGGCTGGGCCGGCAGGTGGGCCGGTTGGTAGGCGCCAGGTAAGGTTTTCTCCTTATTTCTGTTTTTATATATTCTGTAAGTTTGTGGACTTATTAAAAATACTTAGACAACTCCTAAATTTACCAAACTGCTCATGGCCACTAGCTGGAATATATACAGTATGGAACATTTTAGTTTGGTAAGATTTGAGCATTTAAAATAATTTATATAATTTAAATGCCCAAACTCAAATAGTTATGATTTAATTCCTAGACCTTAGGATGACCTAGAAAACTATGCATCACTTTTGGCAGAGGTTCTGGACCAAGACAAAAATGATGGACATTTTAGAAGGGCATTTCAGGTTCATTGAAAATAATTTTAGTAAACCCTAGTTGTTTCAGAGGGGGTTGGGGGTTCTGTCATCCCCATTTCAAGTTTCTGATAAAAGAGTAAACATGATGCAACACTCTAATGCATGAACTAGCTAGGGTGTGACAACTCACCCCAACTCAAAAGAATCTCATCCCGAGATTTGGGTTCCTCCGGATGGAAGGCGGGGTACTCAAGTCGAAGACGATCCTCCCTTTCCCAGGTGGCTTCCTTCTCAGAATGGTGTGACCATTGAACCTTGAGAAACTTGATATTATGACGTCGAGTGGTACGCTCGGCTTGATCGAGGATACGAACGGGGTACTCTCGATACGTGAGGTTATCTTGAAGATCAAGCGTTTCGTGGTCCACTCCACGGATAGGATCCGAGAAGCAACGCCTGAGTTGAGAAACATGGAAGACGTCGTGGACTCTGGAGAGATGCGGAGGTAGTTCCAATTGGTAGGCAACTTCTCCTCGTTTAGCAAGAATGCGAAAGGGTCCAATGTAGCGAGGAGCCAATTTGCCTTTGATACCGAAACGATGGCTTCCCTTCAGAGGAGTAACCCGAAGGTAAGCCTTCTCGTCAACCTCAAAAGTCATAGCCTTATGTTTTCGGTCGTATTGACTCTTTTGACGAGATTGGGCTGTTTTCAACTTTTCACGAACAATGCGAACTTGCTCTTCTGCTTCCTGGATCATGTCCGGGCCAAAGAATTGTCTTTCCCCGGTTTCTGACCAGTTAAGAGGCGTTCGACACCTTCGTCCATAGAGAACTTCAAAAGGGGCTTTACCCAAGCTAGATTGATAGCTGTTGTTATAAGCAAATTCAGCAAATGGAAGGCATTTCTCCCAATCCATTCCGAATGAGATAACAGAAGCTCGAAGCATGTCTTCTAGAATCTGGTTGACACGTTCTACTTGACCACTTGATTGAGGGTGAAAAGCAGTGCTAAAGGAAAGGCGGGTTCCCATAGCATTTTGGAAACTTTCCCAAAATCGAGAGGTAAAGAGACTACCTCGATCCGAGTTAATTTCCAATGGAACACCATGGAGAGACACTATTCGGGAGATGTATAAGTCTGCTAATTGACTAGCGGTTATACTCTCGCGAACAGGTAAGAAATGGGCTACTTTGGAAAGATGGTCAACAACGACGAAGATAGCATTATTCCCTCTCTTGGTCCTGGGAAAACCGGTAATGAAATCCATACCAATTTTGTCCCATTTCCATTCAGGAATAGCTAAAGGTTGAAGGGTGCCAACAAGCCGTTGATGCTCTGCTTTTACACGACGACAGACGTCGCAACTAGCAATGTACTAAGCAATTTCTCTCTTCATCCTAGTCCACCAGAACCTCTGGCGTAGGTCCTGATACATCTTAGTGCTACCGGGATGAATGGTGAGAGGGGATTCATGAGCTTCCTTAAGGATCAATCGTCTCAGGTTTCGCACCTTGGGAACCACTAGACGATTTCCGAAGTATACGACTCCTTGATCATCAACGGAGAAACAATTCGCAACTCCCTTCTTGATGTTTCTCTTGATGCGGGAAATTCCCGGATCTACCTTCTGTGCTTTGATGATCTGATCCGTAAGGGTAGGTTTCGCCACCAAGGTGGAAAGGAATCCTTGAGGAACAATGTGAAGGTTAAGCTTCCGAAATTCCTCATGGAGAAGCGGTTGACTTTGTTGTAACATTAGATTGTTACAATAAGATTTACGACTTAGTGCATCAGCCATGACGTTGGCCTTTCCTGGGGTGTAAGTTATTCCTAAGTCGAAATCTGTGATCAACTCAACCCAACGTCTTTGCCTGAGATTCAAATCCGGTTGGGTGAAGATGTACTTCAGACTTTGGTGATCGGTGAAAATTTCGCAACGATTACCGAGGAGGTAATGTCGCCAGGTTTTAAGTGCATAGACTACAGCTGCAAGCTCTATATCATGAGTAGGATAATTCTCCTCATGTGGGTGCAATTGCCGTGAAGCGTAAGCAATTACGTGACGATCCTGCATGAGAATGCAACCTAGTCCTTGTCGCGAGGCGTCGCAATAGATAACAAAGTCCTTAGAGAAAACTGGTGGTACCAATACGGGAGCAGATGTCAGGCGTCTTTTCAGTTCCTGAAAGCTGTGCTCACATTGTGGAGTCCACTCGAACTTTTTATCTTTCTTGAGGAGTTCAGTTAGAGGTTTGGCAACTTTGGAGAAATTCTCGACAAAGCGACGACAATAGCTCGCTAAGCCAAGGAAACTCCGAACTTGCTTGACTGATTCAGGTGGAGTCCAATTAAGGACGGCTTGAACTCGCTCGGGGTTAACAACAATACCTTTACCAGAAATTACATGCCCTAGATAGGTCACTTCTGGCAACCAAAATTCGCATTTAGAAAATTTGGCATAAAGGCGATGCTCTCGAAGTTTCATCAACACTAGCCTTAGATGTTCGACATTCTCTGCCTCGTTCTTGGAGTAGATGAGTATATCATCGAGGTAAACCACGACGAATTTATCCAAATACTCCATGAAGATTGAGTTCATTAAGCGAGAGAAAGTGGCTGGAGCGTTGGTTAAACCGAAGGACATGACGGTGTACTCGTATTGGCCATAACGAGTAACAAAAGCCGTTTTAGGAATGTCCCCGTTCCGGATTTTGATTTGATGGTAGCCCAACCTCAAATCCATTTTAGAGAAGACTGAGGATACAGCGAGCTGATCATACAGGTCGTTGATCCTGGGGAGCGGATACTTGTTCTTGATTGTGACCAAGTTGACTGGTCGATAATCTACAACCATCCGATCTGTACCATCCTTCTTCTTGACGAAGAGGACGGGGCAAGCCCATGGAGATGAACTAGGTCGGATGAAACCCTTCTTCAAGGACTCATCGAGTTGTTTCTTAAGCTCGGCTAGTTCTAGTGGAGCCATCTTATAGGGTCTTCTAGCAATCGGGACAGTTCCTGGGATGAGATCTATTATGAACTCAACATCTCTGTCAGGTGGAACACCTAGCAATTCCTCTGGGAAGACATCCGGGAAGTCACGGACTACCGGTACGTCTTCAAGGTCTAGCAACGGACTGGCGTTAAGAGAATATAGTTGTCGCTTGGCTATTCGGGTCAAGACATTGACTATCTTTCCCGAAGGATGTGTGAGTTGGACAGTCCTAGAGAAACAATCAATTTTGGCGTGATGGGCTGACATCCAGTCCATGCCCAAAATGATATTAATATCCGAAGATTTGAGAGCTATCAAAGAGGTGAGAAAAACAAGTCTGTCGACTTGAATTTCATTTCCATGGCTTACTCTAGAGGTTTGCCATCTGGAACCAGGAGTAGAAATTTCCATAGTGAACGGCATGTCAAAAAATGCGGTGTTATGCAAATGAGCATAATTTTCGGATATGAAAGAATGAGATGCTCCAATATCGAAAAGAACAGATGTCGGGTGGCAATTAACAAGGAGCGTACCAAGGACGACGTTGGGATCCTCTTGAGCTTCTTCGGCAGAGATACAGTTGACATGGCCACGTGTAGCGGTGGCCGGCTTGGCGTAGAATGCTTTCCCTGTCGGCTTGCCACGGCCAACAGCTTTTCCAGATTGGTTGGGGTTGGTCTGGGGACACTTGCGCAGGTAGTGGCCCGATTCCCCACAGTTAAAGCAAGTCACAGAGCTGGTACGTGGAGGAGCACTGTTGGTTGGACCACCATAGGGCTTGGTTGGTGCAAACTGTTGAGCGGGGCGAGGCACCTGGAAGGATGGCCTTGGTGTGAACCTGGGTGGTAGGGCAGTGTTAGGCACCCACACGCGGCGCTTCTGAGGACCAGCACCGGATGAGGAACCCATATCACGGCCATGCTTGCATGTTGCCTCATAGTCAGTCTGTCCGGTCTCAGCACTGATGGCTTTGGTAACAAGCTTCTGAAAAGATGTGCACTCATGCAAACGGAGGTCGCGGCGAAGCTCAGGACTAAGTCCCTTACGGAACCTTGCTTGCTTCTTGGCATCAGTGGAAACTTCCTCAGTTGCATATCGTGCAAGGTTACCGAACTCCCTGCTGTAAGCATGCACAGCGAGTCGACCTTGAGTGAAACTGCAGAACTCCTCACGTTTACGGTCCATGAGACCCTCCGGAATGTGATGTTCACGGAAAGCCTCGCTGAATTCAGCCCAAGTAGTGACATGGCCCGCTGGGCGCATAGCTCCATAGTTCTCCCACCATAGACTGGCGGGGCCTTCAAGATGATATGCAGCAAAGGTGACCTTGTCAGCCTCAGCTACTAGTGCAGAACGCAATTTGTGAGAAATACTGCAAAGCCAGTCATCAGCGTCGAGAGGCTCGACGGAGTGGTGGAAAGTGGGTGGATGTAACTTGATGAAATCGCTGAGTGACACCAAGTTATTCCGCTGATGGTGTGCCGTGTTTTGCTCGATGCGCTCCAACAAACGGTTAGTCTCCCACTTGTTTCTCTCGGCTTCCAGCATAACTTCGGCCAGAGAGGGAGGGTGAGGCAGGTTTGCATTCCTGACTTCACTGCCTTCGGCCTGCTCTTGGGGAGCAGGGTTATTGCGCGTGTTGACCATCCTAGGTAAACAAGACAAAGATTTAGTCCAGAATGATAGGATTTGACATAGAAATGTAGAACGTAATGGATAACTTGGAATGTAAGATGATCATCCGTATGACATGATAGATACAGAAACTACTTCTTTTACTCCATCGTCATACACACCATACAAGGTTTAGTACAGAACCAAACAAATTACTACCATGGTGAAAAGAGGATTACATCTCATCGGAGGCATTCCAAGCTCCTATACATTATTTTTCTACACCTCCGGAAGGCGGTACAAGCTAAGTCATATCCCACGAGTCACGCAGGACGGTGGACGATATAGCTAATACGATACTAGTGATACTACTACTAACTCAGACAGCTCCGTAGTAGTCTTCATAGAAGTCACCTACATAGCCTGGAAGCTCAACGTGATCATCCGGAAACAGTCGGTCCCGTGGAGCTTGTGGACCATAGGGGCTAGGATGAGGTCTTGGACCAATAAACGGTGGCCTGCGGGGACCACGAGGTGGGGTGATGCCTCCTACATCACGCCAATCCATCACGTCTGGCAGAGCAGATCTCACAGGATAGAGATCTCGCATATCCATGTATCCCGCTTGCACGGCCAGTGCAAACCGAGTCAACGTGGCCCAATGATCAGCACGAGTATTAAAAAGCTCTAGCCTCAAGGCCCGATTTTCACGGTCCTTGTCTTCAAGAAACTGTGCAGTGGTGCGGGTCCATGAATTCTCCTGAGTGGAGTCAGCATAGATAGCCTGGAGATACCCTTATGCTCCTGGAAGTGATGCTGGCATATACCGGAAATCAGAGTCCCGAAATAGACCAGTCCTGACTCGCATGATGGTCATCATAGAGTAGGCAGCATCCTGCACAGCCATCTCAATAGTAACCCCGAGTCCATAGGAGCAGTGAAGGGGCTCGGTGGATCCAGGATAAGATGGAAATATCCTGACAGTGCAAAGATATTGACTTTGATTAAAGTCTCGGAATTGCTCTTCGACCGTGTACTCGGGATACCAACGGTACCCTGCCTCAGTCATTACCCTGACCAACATAGCAGTATGGCCGAGTACATCTAGACATCGAGTCAAACGAACCACTTGATTCTGAGGACGGGTCGCCATCTGGAACAAGATAACACAAGATATTAAGATTCCTAGCAGAAATTGGACAGCATAACGGTTGTAAATGCTCAAAAAGGATTTTGAGGCATTTGACAAAGAATTGCATAAACACTCAACAACATCATATCAAAGTTCTGGGTCCATCTTGGCAACATAATGTGGTAGCAGAACTGACTAGGCTTGAATCCATCAAACCTATAAGGTACTACTGATTAGTAACACGTGAACCTGATAGAGAAGAGAGATCCTAGTCCTTAACCCCCGGTAGAAGAATGGACTGACTCAGATCAGAATGTCATGAGATAAAGGAGTAAAAAGAGCCTTACGTTCCATCCCACAAACAATTCCCCTATATATAACTAAAGAATTTCTAGACTCAACATCGACCAGTTTGGCTTGGAGAACCTACAGGCAGTCCGGCTCTGATGCCAGCGCTGTCAGGACCCCGACTCGATGCCACATCGATCTAGCATGTAACACTTCATATCACTTTGCGGCCTCACGCACGGTATTCCCATAGGTGTCGTCTTACCTTTGCCCGGGACCGTTTGCGCCTTTTGGCACACGTATATGATAGAGTCACTAGCATCCATATGGTAAAGAGCCCGGGCTGACATGGCTAGTCGTAAACCCAAAGAGGCACAGACTTACAGGGACAGGCATCCATGACCCAGCATCGAACGTGTCGGTCAGCAGCAAGTGGATCCGGGCTGTAGCACTGGGCTAGCAGGACTCCGGTAAACCGGGCTGTAGTGGGCTAACAGGACTCCGGTATCCATCGCGTGACATTTCCCTGAAGGGACATACACAGGAACGAAGAAGGACACATGCCGGCCAGCCTAAGTGTTCCGGAGCAGTAGCAAGCTACCAAGGCTCAGTGGAGACACTAGGAGACATTTCCCGGTAAGAGAGGCTACTAAGAATAAACAACTAGATAGTCAGATCCCACACATACCAAGCATTTCAATCATACACACAATATGCTCGATATGTGCAAATACAACAAGGCATCACAACATGACTCTACAACACAAGTACTTTATTTAAGGCTCAGAGAGCCATACATAACATACACACAAGTACGGGTCATAAAACCCTGCATTCAAGTCATACAGACATACAAGCCAACAGCGGAAGTAACTTGTCTGAGTACAGACAACTAGTGAAATAAAAGAGGCTTGAGAAAGCCTGTCTATACTACGTGGTCCTTCACAAGCTCAGGATCACCACCTGGGCCTCAGTCTACTCATCAATGTCAACGTCTACGAAGAACCCATCAGAAGGGGTTGCAGCGTCTTCTGAAAATGTAAATTAAAGCAACATGAGTACAAAGGTACTCAGCAAGACTTACATCAGATCCTACATACATGCACATTATCAAGAAGGGTTGGTGGGGTTATTGCAGCAAGCCAGCTTTGACTCTTGGCTAAGCTATCCTATGATACACCAACTTGAAATGATTTTTCGCACACGAGACCACTAGTCACCACCTCGATACACCACCGAGGATTCACCTCTGTCATCCTACGGAAGAGCCATCCTCGGCACTCACACTTATCTTGAGATTTTTAGCAGTATCCATTTACTTGTCTATGAACTGTATAGGCAACCAAGCAGTTCTTTACCGCGGACGCGGCTATTCGAATAGATTATGTTAACCCTGCAGGGGTGTACTTCTTCACACACGCTCTCACCACTTACCGCCGTTTACACGACATGTACTCGGCAACCTTCAAGCGGAAGCCCAACGTGGGTGTTGGCCTTGACCTACCTAAACACCTAAGTCCCTAGTCCAGGTTTATCGCCTATCCAGGTTCCATCCGCAGGGAGTCCGGCCAAGGTTTCCCATACGGCCCCGAACAATGTGTACAGGGTTCCTAAGATACCTAACGGGTATTCGGTACACCCGGCCACGTACCTACCGCATCACAGCCCACCCCTACGGTCAGCGCTGTCCACGGCCTCTAGTAGGCTACAAACACCATAAACTACTTGCAACTCCTGGACAGAGGACTAGGGTGAATAAGAAGCCGAGAGGGTCCATTGGTTTCGGGCCCAATGCATGGTAGTAGCTGATTCTTAAATCACACATGCAGATCTCAGTGCTTAAGGACGGCTTCAATGAAACAACCCACCATGTACTCCTACATGGCCTTTCATCGATACCTTTACCAAATCGTGTTCACCACATCACTCTCATTACCGGCATGATCATTTCACTCTAGCCCATCACCCAGATGAACCAGACCTGACACGACTCTAAGCATAGCAGGCATAGCAAGGTAGGAACAACACATACATATGGCTCAAACAACTCCTACACATGCTAGTGGGTTTCATCTAGTTACTGTGGCAATGACAGGTCATGCAGAGGAAATGGGTTTAACTACCGTAGCACACAGCAGTTTGAAACGCGTTGTCTTAATGCAGTAAAAGAGAGCAGGAGCGAGAACATGGGATTGTATCGATATGATCAAATGGTTGGTTGCTTGCCTGATGGGTCGATGCACTGATATGGTTCTTCGTTAGGGTAATCACGGTACTCCTCGGAGGCAGAACCTGCCGCAAAGAACACCGGTACACAACATTACCAAACAATATGCAACAATATGATGCATGCATGAAACATGGCAAAATGAGTGTGTTGGGCTAATGCAACTAAGACCAGATGGGTTTGAACCAATTTGAATCAAAGATTCAAGTTTCAAACTCATACATGGCTCTTATAAGTGCTTTAACTTGTTCTGCAATAAACAGTAGGTTAGCTTGTTTAAACATGCATGAAACCAGTACAGATGGATAGATTGGATTTTTCTGATCATTTTTCATATATAAAACTTTGCATTTGGAGCTACAGATTAATTTCTATGATTTTTTGAAGTTTGGGTTATTTTCTGGAATTTATAAATCATTCTGGATTTATTTTAATTCCAGAAAAGGGTTACTGCATTAGCATGAGGTCATGCTGACCTCAGCAAGTCAACAGAACGGTCCAGGTCAAACTGACCAGTGGGTCCCGCATGTTAGTAGTTTAATTAACTAACTAAAATTAGTTTAAACTAATCGGGGTTAATTAGCAGAGGGGCCCCACTTGTCATTGACTCAACAGAGTCAACCAGAGCCTGACGCGGCGGCGGAAGTGGTTTTGGCCGTTTCGGCCACCAAATGAGGCGCGGAAGGCATCTAAGTGGAGCTAAGGACAACCCGCAGCTCTTGGTGGAGTTAGTTGGGGTAGGGGTGGCCGGAATCAGCGCCGGCGACGACCTAGGCGGCGGCCAGAGTTCGGGTGGAGGCGAACTCGGGGCTAGGGTGTGCGGTGAGGTGCGGGGAGTGCATGGTTAGATCCTACGCGACGTGGTGAGTGCGATGGATACCGAGAGGTGGCCGGAGGATGGCCGGGAGCACGTCGGCGACGAGCTCCGCGGCGGTGCATGCAGTTGATCTTCGTGTGCTCGTGGCGGTGCACGAGAGCAAGAAAGGGAAGGGGGAGAGAGTAACCAGGCTCACGACGATCTCGTGGGAGCAGACGACGCGGTCGGGGACGAGCTGGTGCGGCGGCGACGGCGAAGGGGATCTCCGGCGATGGTGGTTCGGTCGAGGTCAGCGTGGTGGCTTCGGGGCACGCGAGCGCTCGGGGCTCGGCTTGCTCGAAGGAGAGGAGGGTGGCGGAGCTTCTGGACACAGTGGCGCGGCGCGAGGTTGACGGAGAGCGCGGCTACGGCAAGGGTGCAGCGGCGATGGCGTCGGCCATGGCGTGGGAGAGCGAGGGAGAGGAGTTGGGGGAGAATGGAGGTGTCCTGGAGGTTCACGGGAGAGAGAGGAAACGATCCCCGTCATCAGTTGGACGAGGGGAGCGGCGAGACGGCGAGCAGGTGCGTGGCACCCATGCGGTGCTCACCGCCGAGCACCTGCCTGCCTGCCTGGCCGAGCCAAGCAGCTCGCTGGCGCGGCAGCTGGGCTGGGCCGGCAGGTGGGCCGGTTGGTAGGCGCCAGGTAAGGTTTTCTCCTTATTTCTGTTTTTTATATATTCTGTAAGTTTGTGGACTTATTAAAAATACTTAGACAACTCCTAAATTTACCAAACTGCTCATGGCCACTAGGTGGAATATATACAGCATGGAACATTTTAGTTTGGTAAGATTTGAGAATTTAAAATAATTTATATAATTTAAATGCCCAAACTCAAATAGTTATGCTTCAATTCCTAGACCTTAGGATGACCTAGAAAACTATGCATCACTTTTGGCAGAGGTTCTGGACCAAGACAAAGATGATGGACATTTTAGAAGGGCATTTCAGGTTCATTGAAAATAATTTTAGTAAACCCTAGTTGTTTCAGAGGGGGCTGGGGGTTCTGTCATCCCCATTTCAAGTTTCTGATAAAAGAGTAAACATGATGCAACACTCTAATGCATGAACTAGCTAGGGTGTGGCAACTAGGTTAGCGCATCGTCTGTTTGGTCACACGTGGTCCGACATGTTCTAGTGTTTCTAGCAAGATGCCCGTGCGTTGCACGAAGTTGATGGAAAAGGTAAGCACAACTTATAAATTGATGGATGGAGTACTACTTACAATGATGCATATAATTAATTAATCAAAGGGATCACACATGTCAGAATTGACTGGAACGAGAATGCAACAGCACAATAAGAATTAAGGCCACGATGATGCGATCGCGGTGGTGGTTACAGAAGGCAAGAAGAAAGATGGATCCATCAACGTACGACCTCCTCTTCCTCAACTTAGTGCGCTGGGCCACCGACCGGCAGCTAAGGAGCGGCGACTTTTGTGGCGAGGTCGAGGTGCTTCTCAGCAAAGGCATCCATGGCTTCCAGCTGGTTGACAAAGGCCAATGTCGTAGCGTCCTCACTGGCCTTGTAGATACCTATGTACACGATTTTCTCGTACACGTGGATGTGTAGGTTGACGAATTCTTGCAGGGCGAGGAGCCTCGCGGTGAGCGCGACCTCCAGGTGGACATTCTTCATGGCGTCGGCGGGCAGTCGCACGACCACAAGTGCTTGAAAGAGGTTCCGGCCATGGAGGCCGATTAGGGTGGCTGGCAATGAGGAGCCCGGGCGCGCCGGCTGGAGGAGTACGACGATGTCGTCCGCGAGCTTCTTGAGGACGGTGAAGTTGTTACTGGTGGAAACGATCATCTGGTCCAACTGAGAGTCGTAGTTGGCATCGACGGCGGCCATCCACCAGCCGGTCTCCAACACCGTCTGGAGAAGATCCTCGGCGCCATGCCGCGGGCCAGCGTCATGGACCATCTGACATAGCCGCTGGCCGCTTAAGCACATCGCCTCCATGGGTCTGGAGTGAGCTCTTTTGCACTTAGTCTAGGTGCTTAGGAAAATGCTTAGGTGCGCATGATGTGGTAGATGCATTGGAATGGAGGGGTGCCTTTATATGAGGGCAAACTGCGTTGCATTCACATCGTGCAGCCTCTTTTCCCGGACCTCCTCCCATTACTTCCCTCGTGCATTAATTGAAGGAGGATGCATTGGTCATTCAACATTTCGGGAATCGCCACTCCCTCCCTCGTCTGCATTAAAGCCATATCGGGAACTGCACCACCCATTGTTAAATCAAATACTCCCTCCGTTTAGGTGAGTCACTTAGCTTATGAAAACCAAATAGTAAACACACAGGCGTGGTGCATTAACTCTCACGTTGTTTCTTATTTTTGACATAAATAGAGGAATCAACCAATAAGAGATGTGGGGCTTGTATGCTTTTAATGACTTGAGATTATCAAACATGACATGCAGCGGTTAGTTCGTTGCACGCAATGATATTAATAATGCTTAGTATCATATATTAGTATCATGTACTCCCTCCGTTCCTAAATAATTGTCTTTTTAGTGATTTCAAAGGAACTACTACATACGGATGTATATAGACATATTTTAGAGTGTAGATTCACTCTTTTTTCTCCATATGTTGTCACTTGTTGAAATCTCTAAAAATACAAATAGTAGTATTTAGGAACGGAGGGAGTAGTACTTTATTTATTGCCATCTATGACACATAGTAGCATAGCATTTATTATGATACGGTATCATGATATGATACTCAACTCTCTCTTTCTTCATTTAATTCTATGACACCTCATCAAAATTGCCTAGTTGGCATGCATGATACTAGCTATGATACTACCATTACAACCAGCCTTAGCAAATAAACATTAGGTTCTCTCGTTTTGCTCTCCACCTTGGTAACCTAGATGGAGGGAGTATACTGTTATATTTAAAAGTCGAGGGCGGGGCTTTTCCTGTGCGGTAGGCGGGGCAGTTCCGCCTAGTCGGTTCGACAGAGACGCGAGAAGATGAGGGAGTGATACTGTAACGCCCCGGATCCGATGCGCCAGGTGTCCGCCAATTATTCTTCGTCCTTGCCATGTCATGTGCTTGCTTGTTGCATTTCATATCATGTCATTATGTGAATCTCATTTTGCATACGTGTTTGTCTCATGCATCCGAGCATTTTCCCCGTTGTCCGTTTTGCAATCCGGCACTCCTATGCCCTCCGGCGTCCCCCTTTTTTTGTCTCCTGTTGTGAGCGGGTGTTAAACTTTCTTGGAATGGACCGAGGTTTGCCGAGCGGCCTTGGTATAGCACCGGTAGACCGCCTGTCAAGTTTCATGCCATTTGATGTCCGTTTGATACTCCAACGGTTAACCGGGTAACCGTAAAAGCCCTCTTTGTGTTGCCGCCCAACACCCCTCCAAACTGGCCCAAAACCCTTCCAAACCCCCTTCATGCTCTCGGTCGTTCGATCATGATCGTGTGGGCGAAAACCGTGCTCCATTTGGGTCTCCTAGCTCCCTCTATCTATAAATATGTGCATCTCCCCCGAAATCCTGGTCTAACCCTAGCCATCTTCATCCTCGCGCCGCCGGACACGTCCGCCCGTGACGGACATGTCCGCCGGACACCTCACCTGAGCCAATCCCATCGTGCCACATCGCCCGCCGCCACCGCCAACCACTCCCGCGCCGCCACGTCAGCCCCGCCGGCCTCTCACTCTCTCCACCCCGACGCCAAGCCCGCCGGGGCCCATCGCGAGCCCGCCCCGGGCCGCCTCTGGCCCGAGCGCCGCCGCCGCGGCCCGTGTGCTCTGCTGCCCGGTCACCGCCCCGCCACCGTCCTCCCCTGTCCCGGCCGGCCGAAGCTCGCCGCCGCGCCCCCGAGCGCCTCCTCGCCGGCTCTGCCCCGCCGCTGGCCGCCCCCGACCATGCCCCGGCCGGATCCGCCCACGCCGGTCGCCGCAGCTCTAGCCCCGCCGCCCTTCGCGCCTCTCGTGCGGCCCGCCGCCGCCGCAGCCGCGGATCGAGCGCCGCCGCCCGCCAGCGTGTCCCGCCATCCCCCGCCTCGGCTCCCGTGCTCCTCCGGCCAGATCCGGCCGCGAGAGGCCCGGATCCGTCCTCCCCGACCTCTCTCCGCCTCCCCGGCATCTTCCCCGTCAACTCCGGCGAGCATCTCTGGCCATCATCAAGAACCGCGCGGATCTGCAGGTTGACCCCGGAAACGCCTGTCCCCGAATATTTTGACATTTTATGGCCCTGTTCATCGCATCATAACTCCATGCATACTGCTCCGTTTTGCATGCATAATATATCAAAATGTTCATCATGAGATGCTCTTCATTTCATTACATTGTGCCATGTTTGTTTGAGTCCATATTGATGACTGAATCATCGTTGCAAGAGTGTTATATGATGTTAATCTGCTGAAACTGTTATAACTTGGTGATTTGTTATTTTCGTTGCATTTTGTGTGTGCATCGTATGGGCATGAGCTCTATATGTGTTTTGTACTACATCATGCCATCTTCATAGTGGCGCCATCCATGTAAGTCTTGTACTAAGTGCATCGAGCTTATTAAGTTGTTACTGTTTTGCTAGGCTGAATCTGCTATATTATGATGCTATGTAAACCTGCTGCTACAAGTCATTCTATGCATAATCTGGAGATGTTTAGTACGGTTGATTTGTTATACATGTCATTCTCTATCCATCAATGCCCCTGATCGTATTTATAGCCTACTGTAGCTTGTTGTAATCTTGCTCTCAAGTTGCTAAATAATGTTGCTATCAGCCTGTTAACATTAAGTTCAGTTTTTCCACGTGTTTTGCTAGTGATCCATGCACCATATGAACTTGCTCTTGCCATGCTTAGCTTCAAAAAAATGTCTTATTACTGTTGGTTACCTTATCATGCCATTTATTGCTTTGTGGTGAGTTGTACAAGCTCACAAACATGTCTACTTATTGTTGTTCCTACCATGTATGAATCTGTCATATCACTTGCTATGTTTACATGGGTGCCATCATATTTTCTGTGCCCTTTTGGCTCATGGTCAGTAAAGGACTTTTGTTCTATGTAATTCTTAGATTCGTGACATGCCTTTTTTTCCATGATAGGTTCCTATAACATGTTGTTTGATAGCTCTAAACATTGCAACCTGATGTTATTTTTTGATAAGTCTGAAACTGTTATTATTTGCAATATTGCCATGTCCTTTTGAGCATGTTATAGTGATTTCTGGAGATATCTCAGTGTTCATGTTTTGTCATGCTTTATTTGTACTTCATGCTCATGCCTTTTTTTCACGTTGGGATGCTGTAGCTTATTGTTTTGATGCTTGCTACATGCCTAGTTGCTGTTTTGGACAGCTTGTCCTTTAAACTTGTATAGAGTGTATGTGTTGAACCGTTGCTCCGTTTTGAGTGTGCTCTATATGAAACTTGCTTGTTTTTGCATGAAGTTTCATATTATCAAGTTGCATCCTTGTTTTGAGGTGTTTCCTTGATGTTTGTATGCATTTAGCATCAATGCCATGTTTAACTTGTTATGCTCATATCTTCTAGGCCGTAGCTCCGAACTAAATGAACTTTATATGTAACTTGACTAGAATCTTGTGTAGATCATCTTGGTGCATCTTAACTTGCTGTTTAACAACTTGAACATAATGTTTATTCAGATCTGGACCAATTTCGAAATTTGCATATGAGGACTTACCGGAATTGTTATATGTTGTTTCCGGCCTCATTTAAACTTGCTTTGATGGGTTGCTCTTGTATGCATCATCTCTTGCCATGAGTAGCTTCATGTAGCCCATTCACGCATCATACTTGGTTGAGCATCATGCCTTGTAATGTGGGTGTGTTTACCATGTTGTGTGCTTCTTCTCGAAAGTTCCTGTTTCATTGCGATCGTGAGGATTCGTTCGTCTACGCTTGGTTCAGCTTCATCCGTTCGTATTCTTCATGGATTCGTTCTTCTTCCTTGCGGGATTTCAGGCAAGATGACCGCTACCCTAGATCTCACTACTATCATTGCTATGCTAGTTGCTTCGTTCTATCGCTTTGCTGCGCTACCTATCACTTGCCCTTCAAGCCTCCCAAATTGCCATGTCACCCTCTAACCTCTTCACCCTTCCTAGCAAACCGTTGCTTGTCTATGTTACCGCTTTGCTCATCCCCTCTTATAGCATTGTTAGTTGTAGGTGAAGTTGAAGATTGCTCCATGATGGACAGGATTATGTTGGGATATCACAATATCTCTTATATTATTAATGCATCTATATACTTGGTAAAGGGTGGAAGGCTCGGCCTTATGCCTGGTGTTTTGTTCCACTCTTGCCGCCCTAGTTTCCGTCATACCGGTGTTATGTTCCCAGATTTTGCGTTCCTTACGCGGTTGGGTGATTTATGGGACCGTCTTGACAGTTCGCTTTGAATAAAACTCCTCCAGCAAGGCCCAACCTTGGTTTTACCATTTGCCTCACCTAGCCCTTTTTCCCTTGGGTTTCTGGAGCTCGAGGGTCATCTTTATTTACCTCCCCCCCCCGTGCCAGTGCTCGTCGTGAGTGTTGGTCCAACCTGTCAGCTGCTGGTGGCCACCAGGGGCAACTCTGGGATGGCCTACCGGAAGTTTGGACAATCCAGTGTGCCCTGAGCACGAGATTTGTCGGCACATTCGGGCGGCTTTGCTGGTCTTGTTTTACCATTGTCAAAATGTCTTGTAAACCGGGATTCCGAGACTAATCGGGTCTTCCTGGGAGAAGGAATATCCTACATTGATCGCGAGAGCTTATCGTGGACTGAGTTGGGACAGCCCTACAGGGTATAAACTTTCGAAAGCCGTGCCCGCGGTTATGGGCAGATGGGAATTTGTTAATGTCCGGTTGTAGATAACTTGACACCAAATCCGAATTAAAACGCACCAACCATGTGTGTAGCCGTGATGGTCTCTTTTGGGTTATGATTAACGTAAGTAGGAGTTCAGGATCACTTCTTGATCATTGCTAGCTTCACGACCATTCATTTGCTTCTCTTCTCGCTCTTATTTGCGTATGTTAGCCACCATACTTGCTTAGCCACTGCTGCAACCTCACCACTTTACCCCTTCCTTTCCCATTAAGCTTTGCTAGTCTTGATACCCATGGTAATGGGATTGCTGAGTCCTCCTGGCTCACAGGTTACTACAACAACAGTTGCAGGTACAGGTTGTGCGATGATCATGACGTGAGAGCGATGCTTGATTGTTTTGGAGTTCTTCTTCTGCTTCTTCTTCGATCAGGGGATAGGTTCCAGGTCGATAGCCTGGGCTAGCAGGGTGGATGTCGTTTGAGTTTCTGTTTGTGTTTCATCTGTAGTCGGATGGTGCTCTTATGTAGGATGATGTTGTATTCGTGTGGCATTGTATGCCTTTTGTATGTATCCCCATCTATTATGTAATGTTGATGTAATGATATCCACCTTGCAAAAGCGTTTCAATATGCGGTTCTATCCTTGGTGGGACCTTCGAGTCTCTTTTGGATAGTATCGCATATTGGGCGTGACAAGTTGGTATCAGAGCCTCGACCGACCATAGGAGACCCCTTGATTGTTCGTAGTTGGCCGTTGTTGAGTCTAGAAGAAAACTGTTTTTGGAGTCTAGTTATATCGGAGAGTAGGAATTCTTTTTACTCCTCAGCCCCTTCGTCGCTCTAGTGAGGAATCTTGACGTAGGTGTTTTGCATTACTCCTCTTTCCATTCAAATTTTTCTTTAGGTTCACGCAGTTGGTTTTTCCGATTGTTGGTTCTCAGCTCTTTTCATCCCGTGCATTTCTCGTCAAGTTGACTCGAGACTCTTCATCTTTGCCAAGTTCAATCCTCAGTTGTTTTCTTTTTCCCACCCGCCCACCCCTTTTTCTTCTCGGAGCCGGAGTCCATAATCAAGTATCCATCCTACTCGTGCGAAGTCTTTGCTTTCTTTCCTCAATGATTTCCACCGGTGTTTTCTCTTCAAGATATTCGTCGGTTCCCCCCTTCCAAGTTGCATTTGTTTTTTCCCGCCCTTCCACCCTCTTCTTCCCGGAGTATGAGTCTGTTTCGAGCATCAATTTCATTCGTGCAGAGCCTCTTCAGTCTTTCGTCAATTGTTTCAACCGGTGAATTCTCGTCTCGTTCATCATTATTCATCTCTTTCTTTTCCGGTGGATTCAATTCCATTTTTAGGTAGTGATTATATTCTTTCCTCGGCTAAAATGTTTTCCCCTTGCTCATTCGCCTCTCGCCAGTTTATCCTTCCGGAGTGTTCAAGACATCTCAGAAGATTCGTCTGTGTTCCAATTAATTCAAGGTTATCACCTCATTCAAATATTTCAATTGTTCCGGCGCATCATCTATCTGTTCAACATCCCTTTCCAATGGTGGTATCTCTTCAGTGGGCCCTAACCCACAGGTCTTTTTCCAGGATCTTACCTGACTCTTCTATTTATTCTGGAGCTATTCTTAAATTCTTTTCAAGTGTGACATAAGAATGGATTCCATCAGTCAGATGCCTTGTCAAGATCGATTTCAAATCATTTCATTGCTGGCTCAACCTTTTTGTTTTTCATTCTCCGGAGTATCTCAGTAATTTTGGTGGTGTTTTCCGTCGTCATTTCAAGACCGAAGAAGAGTTTTTCCTCTAATTTTTGTGTGTTATCTCGAAGTTTCGTGGTTCTAGCTTCATGTTATCCTCTTAAATTATTCCATTTGTCAGATATTCTTTTCTTACCCATCCGGAGTATGTCAGGAGTTGTTTTTCCATTCCTTTTCACCGGAGGCCATCATTCCAGAAGAATTCTTCGTCCTCACATTTCAGCTACCGTTATCCAATTATCCCGGCGCATCTGTCAAGTATCCTTTATCAGCTCGTTATCTCTTTGTTCTTTTGCATCTAAATCCCCTCTAGCATATTGTTTCTTCTAATTCTTCCCGGTGATTCGTTCTCTTTCCTCAGTCATTTCCAAATTATTATGGTGGTTCGTTCAAGATTATTTTTCTTTGATTATCATATTAATTCATTCATTCTTTCCAATCCTACCGGTGGTTCATGAAGATTTTCTCAAGTTTTGTGCTATACCCCCCCTTAATCATTTTCAAGAAGAATAAGTAGTATGCAAAATCCTTTGCTTGTCATCAATTTAATTTGATGAAGGATAAACATACAATAAATCTTATTCTTATTTCATCCAAGTGAGTAATCCCTTCCTTCGGAGTATGTTCTTGTTGAATAAATTCTAGTTCCAAGTGTTTTCATCTTTTCTTTTCCGGAGATCAAACTTCCTCGGCCATTTCGTCGGAACCTCCATCTAAATCACCGCATGTGTCGGGGGTATACCCCGGTATGACCCGGCCGGAGTTATGACCCGGCCGGACAAGGCGATTCACCAGAAGACCCGACTGGAGCTAGGCGACTCACTGGCGATCTGCCTGGACATGGCGGTTTACTTATAACCCTCCTAGACATTGTGACTCACTAGAGACCCGGCAGGCGGGTCAGATGGACAACAAGGCCCAAAGCCCATAAGGCTGGCTCACGTTATGATGGGCCGGCTTAAGAGGAAAGGGATGACAAATATTTCCTTTATGAGGAAGCAAGACCCGGACTTGTATTTAACTTGTAAAAGAAGATAGGCTAGTCGTAGTCCTACTAGGACTCCACATGTAACCCACCCCTCTAACTTATATAAGGAGGGGAAGGGCTCCCCAAAGAGGGACAAGCAACAAGAAACAATATCTAGGGCTAGACACAAAGAGGAGAGCCGGCTTATACGACGACTCTCTCATGAGCATAATGAGATCTAGCCACAAACAGCATGTAGGGTTATTACCGGATGATGTTTCCCGGGGCCCGAAGCTGTCTAAATCTTCGTCTTGCGTGTTGTGTATCTTGATTCCGATCAACCCCTTCAAGCTACTGCATAGATGCGTTGGCCTCGCGACTAAGTCCTGACACTAAGGACATCTGTCGTGACAATTCCACGACAGTTGACGCCCACCATGGGGCCTCGCGCACGGTGGTGTTGATATTTTGAAGGGATCTTTTTAGGGTTCGAGAAACTACGACCTGCCGGATCAACAAGAGCCGGCGTGGAATGATTCACATCAACTATGAAGTTCGTTAGTCAAAGATTGGAAAAGTTTTTCAGCAGCGGCATATACAAGTTTGAGACGAGAGAAAATTAGGGTTTCGACTTGTGTGCCGCCGGATGCATCTTTAGCATATTGTCAGTCCAAGGGCGGATACATAGGAGCAATCTGACGAAACCAAGCTGTCCTGATCAGCGGTAATTACAACAAGTATGAGATTGGTTCGGCCCTAAACCAAGGTTGGAAGGAAAAGAAACCAAAGGATAGTGACAAGGCGTCAATGGCCAGTGTCCAAATTGACAGTGACAAGGAACCAACTTTGTCAGATTCCGACTCGGCCCGTACCACTAAATCGTAAAAGGAAACTATGGTTGCATGACGGTTTGTGGGATGCGCCGTGAGTCGCCAAGAAGACAAGTTCTTTTGCTGCCAATTCAATGCATACGCAATGATGGAGATCGATTTTTGTGTGGGCAGTCCACCGAGGTGGACACAAGGCTTCTGCTGCACCACTGCTGTCAAATCACAAGTCATCTCTGCACACACACGCTCAAGTTCATCCGGTTGACCCAGCAATAGTAGCGTTGTCACATCTCTGAAGCTACAGTCCTGCCACCCACGAGAAGGACCAAGCACCAATGCTTATGCGAGAATCAAAAGCTAATAGTATTACTACTTACTCCTACATGGGAAGGACAAAGACATATACGCCAAGGATCCCTCACGTGAGTTTATCAAATGTGCTAGTTCACGTCAAAAAAAAGGGGGTGGCCAAGTGTTTAAACACCCAGAGGATTCCTTCTGAGCCGTCACAGCTGTTTTAAACCGTCCTTGCCGCGTTAAACCGCCGGGCTGTTTTGAATCACCGTTTTTTGTCGTGTGGAATGGATTATTTATCGACCAGAGGAATCAGGTGATATCCTTTCAAGTTTATTTTATTAATATATATTGTTTTCATCAAAGAACAATTACTTGGTCTTATAATATTTTCGCAGGACCATTACAAAAAGGTGTCACCTAAGGGGTGCGCGTCAACATCACTTTTGCACTGGTGCTATGTCTGTGCTATGATGCTCAGCGGTTACATGTGCAAGTCGCCGCCCCGATGTTCGGATTACATCCGTCTGCGCCTGCGGCCGATTCGTGCATCTGCACCGGTTAAACAACGTCACATTTGACTTGCCGTCCGTGACGTTTTACAACGCCATGGACGACTCGTCCATCTGCCCTCACGGCGGTTCACGCATTGGCACCGGTTTATAATGCAGAGCATAACTGGCTCGTCTGCACCGACTTACAAGGCCGCAACCGACTCATCTGTCTGAAGCCGTTTCTGATGCTGCGGTCGTTTTACTGTCGCCCTGCGGTCCGGCATATCGGAAGTGCCGAGTTGACTAAAACGCACAGATCATCTGTCGTTCACAAACATCAGGTGATATCCATCTAAAGTTTATCTATTAAACACTTATTGTTTTTTGTCAAAGAACAATTTTCTCTGCCCTGTAATATTTTTACACAGGACAATTTTTTCTGCCTCGAGTACGGAGTGCATGCACTAGCATTCGTCCATGCCACGCTGCTTGACAGACATGCGTACAAGCCACCGTTCCCATGGTCCAGCCTGCATCAACTCGTCAAGACCGCACGACTTACCCAATAAAGCACGCACAGGCCGCCGACCCCCGCAGTCCGGTTTACATCAACCTACGTCTGACTCACCCGTCCGCGCCGGCTTACAACACCGCGGCTGATTCATCTGTCTGCTTGTGTGGCCGACTCACCCATAATTGATTTCAGCTTCACCGTGGTGATCATCAACTCCGCGGTGGATAACTTATGGCCTAACATATGAGGTGAAATCCATCCAGTATATTTTTATATATTATATATTGTTTTCTCTTTAAAAGAGCAATTACTCGGGTTTCCGATGTTGTTGAGGCAGGACAATTGTTCACTACATCAACACGACGTGGTTGACTCGCCCGTCCGCGCCGGCTTACAACGCCGCGGCCGGCTCATCCGTCTGTCTCTCGCGGCCAGGTCTACATCAACACATCGGGCCGCACCTGTCTGCGTGATCTGTTCATTGAGTATGAGCAAGTCACTACTTGGGAAGCCCAGTTTCTCTTCCAACAAATTGGAGGCAAATTATCATATATATCAATCGCTGTCTGCATTGGATGGTTCAATGGGAAGGCGCACAGGTCGCCGCCACTACAGTTTGGTTAACTTCAAATAGCCAGTTGGAAGGAGCCATTGGTAGAGTCGCTGACACGGCTCATACGGGATCATTTATAACCCGCCGCAGTCACTTCAACCTTCTGTGGGTTCACATCACGCTATCACCGCCAATGATATACACCTTCTGCTATGGTCAAATATGGAGAATCTCAAGCCAACTCCTCGAGTCGTCTTGAGACTCGGGGGCTACAATGGTATGGCTCAGCAAAATTAGCCGGTTTCAATGAATTCAAGAACTCCGGGTCATTGAAGGGAAGATAACCCGGCCATGGAGGCTACTGCTTTATTGGCGAATATTTAAAGGCCGTCAGAAAATTTTTCCGGCTCAAAATGAAGATTCCAGTTTAAAATACAGCTCAAGAGACATCTCTCTCCCGCAAAGCTTTGAAGCTCTCAAAACCGGTTCGACATCCGGCTCAAGGTAAATTTGTCCCTTACAAAGCTTTGCGGCTCTCAATATCCGGTTTCAGAATTTCCGGTTCAAAAAGAATTAATCTCTCACAATTTTGAGTTCTTAGACAAATTAATGGTTACCAAAGAGAACTTGCTGCCATGATGCACGGTTCAAAACATGGGTATCCTTCCTTACGGCTTATCTTATTATGGTCACTTGGGGGCTTCCTGCTCATCGGGCATAGCTATCAGTACCCTCTTGATTGGCGCAATGCCAAAATTTATATGGTCACTTGGGGGCTTCTTGTTCAAACATAGGTCGTATTCGAACCAAAGAGAACATAGTTGTCGATACCCTTTTGATTAGCAAACTACTGAACCTACTTGGGGGCTTCTTAATCGTATCCGAATCATAGCTCAACCCCTTTGGGAATCGACGTGGATCATATTCGAATCAGCGTCGTTAAAAAACTCTTAAGGTCACTTGGGGGCTTCCTGTTCAAACATAGGCGTATTCGAACCAAAGAGAACATAGTTGTCGATACCCACTTGATCGGCATCGCCAACGCCACTGGGGGCTATATGATCGTATTCGAATCTTAGCTTAACCCCTTTGGAACGATATACTGATCGTATTCGAATTGGAAGCTTCAAAAATTTTATCTCTTTTTATACAATCGCAAGTATTTGAATTGTCGCAAATATCATATGTGCCGTCTCTTACAGAATCAACTTTACTGTCCGGATCACATAAACCGGCGGTATCACATTTGGGTGGTTACCCGCCCTGGCTTTTGATGTTAAGTCGCCAGGGCATATGTTGTTTAAACTCTATGCAGGATTTGCAGAATTATGACTTATATAAATGCTTCAGTCCAAGCTCATCACTAAAATTGGTGTCTCAAAAGGGTTATCAATTATTGATTTTCTCAAGGGCTATAGGCCACAGGGTTACAAAAAATCTGGCTTACAATGAATGTGCATTAAGTCGTCATTGGCCAAGAGCCGCCAGGTATTTAAACTCCGGATTTACTTGTCAACCGATGAGGTATTCAAATCTTTAATAGCCAAAACTGGGTGGATTTTCATGATGATATTGAATGATTGAGGTTTTCATACCGGATTATATTATTCAAATCTCGAATAGCCAACATGGCTGGATTTCTATTGTGATTATCAATAACCAGTGTTATGATTGAGGTTTTCAAAGTTGCTTTAGCGCAACGGCTATTATTTTTATCAATGGGCATGATTTATTTTACAATGGAGGAAATAGTCCCGAGTCGCTGCAGGCTTACGACCCGGCACTTGGGGGCTACATTATTCAAATTGAGGTTACATCAAATATGCAAGTCTCATGTCGCTGCAAGCATGCACCATGACACTTGGGGGCTAATGCAAGGTCAGTTTTGTTTGCCTTATTGAAGACCCGACTCATCACGTCGTAATGAGACGGCCCTCATGGATTATCAATTGCTCCTATAAAAAATTCAAGGTACACATGCATTAATCCATTATATTGAACGGTCCACTATTTAGTTGGTGGAATACAAAGCTCTTAACCTTGTGGATGTGGGTTCAAGCCCCATGGTGGAGACTATATTATATGATGTTATTATCAATTATATACAAAGTCCCAGCTCAGTATTATCTTACTAAGCCGGCTCTTGGGGGCTACACATTGCTGTTCAAATTTACACGGTTATATCTACAAAGTCCCTGCTCATTGTTTCATAATGACCCGGCCCTTGGGAAAAACACTGGTTGAATTTTCATGAGCATAAAGCAATTACAAGTCCCAGGTTGCTGCAAGCATGACAACCCGACACTTGGGGGCTACATGTGTGGAATATTCAGTTATATGATTGAGATGAATAAACCGGATTTATTCAAGGTTGCAATATTTATTGGAGCAAGTCTTAAACCATCTCTTTGTTCTGATCAAGACTTAGGGGCTACAGGTAATATGGATATAAGGGAGAAAAATCTTCATCCTATTAGTTTTCAGCCAATGAGGAGGATCAATTACATAAACCGGCATCAACAACAATTATGACCCGGCATCGTCTGTTTTATAATCCGGCAGTTTTTGGTAATGATAAACCGGCAAGTTTTACATGTTCAAGCCGCCGGATATCAGATGAGTATTTGAAGACCAAAAATTATTTAACCCGGCGCCTTGGAAGCCGACTCAAGTGGATTATTCTTCACAATATTTTTCTGTCAGAAACCAACATCAGCAAATTCAGTATGAAGCTAGCTTATTGACCCGGACTTTCTAGATGAAGGAAATGACAATTGGACTTAAGGATAATCAGGTCCCATCTCAGGAGAATATTTAACCCGGAGCACAAGGAATTAAGGATGATCAGGTATCGGCGTACAAGAATTTTTGACCTGGAACACAATCCGTCAAAGTTGTTTTTGTGTTTTATTTTACATGATCAGTTTAACATGGATAAATCCAAATTAAACTAGGGGCTAATGTTGGGGATATACTCCGCGGTATGACCCGGCCGTAGTTATGACCCGGCCGGACAAGGCGATTCACCAGAAGACCCGGCTGGAGCTAGGCGACCCACTTGCGATCTGCGTGGACATGGCGGTTTACTTATAGCCCGCCTGGACATTGTGACTCACTGGAGACCCGGCAGGTGGGTCAGATGGACAACAAGGCCCAAAGCCCATAAGGCCGGCTCACGTTATGATGGGCCGGCTTAAGAGGAAAGGGATGACAAATATTTCCTTTATGAGGAAGCAAGACCCGGACTTGTATTTAACTTATAAAAGAAGATAGGCTAGTCGTAGTCCTACTAGGACTCCACATGTAACCCGCCCCTCTAACTTATATAAGGAGGGGCAGGGCTCCCCAAAGAGGGACAAGCAACAATAAACAATATCTAGGGCTAGATACAAAGAGGAGAGCCGGCTTATACGACGACTCTCTCATGAGCATAACGAGGTCTAGCCACAAACAACATGTAGGGTTATTACCGGATGATATTTCCCGGGGCCCGAAGCTATCTAAATCTTCGTCTTGCGTGTTGTGTCTCTCCATTCTGATCAACCCCTTCAAGCTACCGCATAGATGCGTTGGCCTCGCGACTAAGTCCTGACACTAAGGACATGTGCCGTGACAATTCCACGACAGCATGGCTCATCTTATTCTTTTCATCCTTCAATTCTATCTCATTGTCCTTTTGTTTACCGGAGTTCTTCATGGTGGATCATCATGATTTAATTCACTCTTCAAGAGTTCATCAAGATTTTGTTGGTGAAGCTCAAGTATCTTTTCTTCTCGCGTCTCAAAGTGCAATTAATTCTCCGTATTCTTCGGAAGTGGAGTTTTGCATTTCTTCGTTCTTCTCAGCTATTTAATCTTTTCCGCTTGTGGTTGGTTATCACCTCATAATTTTGAGATGTTATCCATAAGTCCACAACAAGCTTATTCTTTTCGTTGTTGATTTTTCTCAACAACTCCGTTCAACCCTTCCTTCTAAGTTCTTTTCCTTCCATTCTTTCAATTCTTCCGGAGGCATTGCTTTGTTCATCTCGTCAAGTGCCATCTCTTTGGGTGAAGCTCGTGTTCTATTCCTTCCATTTTCAGCCGGAGTGCTGCCTAAATCCTTTTCAGTCTTATTCATTTCTTATCTCGTTCTAACCGGAGTGGTTTCATAGTCTATCAGATTCCGTGAGCTTTCGACTCTCGTCATTCTCGGCGTTCCTCTCATCTTCTCGAATGCTCTTGATTCTATGCTTCTTCTATCTTCAGCACTTGCTTCACCTCCTCCTTTTCTCTTCCGTCTCGGTCCTAAGATCTTGGGACAAGATCTCTTGTTAGTGGAGCAGTGTTGTAACGCCCCGGATCCGATGCGCCAGGTGTCTGCCAGTTATTCGCCATCCTTGCCATGTCATGTGCTTGCTTGTTGCATTGTGCCATGTCATCATCTGCATTTCATATCATGTCATTATATGCATCTCATTTTGCATACGCGTTCGTCTCATGCATCCGAGCATTTTCCCTGTTGTCCGTTTTGCAATCCGGCACTCCTATGCCCTCCGGCGTCCCCCTATTTTTGTCTCCTATTGTGAGCGGCTGTTAAACTTTCTCGGAATGGACCGAGGTTTGCCGAGCGGCCTTGGTATAGCACCGGTAGACCGCCTGTCAAGTTTCATGCTATTTGAAGTCAGTTTGATACTCCAACGGTTAACCGGGTAACCGTAAAAGCCCTCTTTGTGTTGCAGCCCAACACCCCTCCAAAGTGGCCCAAAACCCTTCCAAACCCCCTTCATGCTCTCGGTCGTTCGATCACGATCGTGTGGGTGAAAAACGTGCTCCATTCAGACTCTCCTAGCTCCCTCTATCTATAAATATGTGCATATCCCCCAAAATCCCGGTCTAACCCTAGCCATCTTCATCCTCGCGCCGCCGGGCACGTCCGCCCATGCCGGACATGTCCGCCGGACACCTCACCCGAGCCAATCCCATCGTGCCACGTCGCCCGCCGCCACCGCCATGTCAGCCCCGTCGGCCTCTCTCTCTCTCCACCCCGCCGCCAGGCCCGCCGGGGCCCATCACGAGCCCGCCCCGGGCCGCCTCGGGCCCGAGGGCCGCCGCCGCGGCCCGCGCGCTCCACCGTCCGGTCGCCGCCCTGCTGCCGTCCTCCCCTGTCCCGGCCAGTCGAAGCTCGCCGCCGCGCCCCCGAGTGCCTGCTCGCCGGCTCTGCCCCGCCGCCAGCCGCCCCCGACCGCTCCCCGGCCGGATCCGCCCACGCCAGCCGCCGCAGCTCCAGCCCCGCCACCCTTCATGCCTCCCACGTGGCCCACCGCCACCGCCACCGTGGATCAAGCGCTGCCGCCCGCCGGCGTGTCCCGCCGTCCCTCTCCTCGGCTCCCGTGCTCCTCCGGCTAGATCCGACCGCGAGAGGCCCGGATCCATCCTTCCTGACCTCTCTCCGCCTCCCCGGCATCTTCCCCGTCAACTCCGGCGAGCATCTCCGGCCATCATCGAAAACCGCGCGGATATGCAGGTTGACCCCGGAAACGCCCAAGTCCCCGAATATTTTGACATTTTATGCCCCTGTTCATCGCATCATAACTCCATGCATACTGCTCCGTTTTGCGTGCATAATATTTCAAAATGTTCATCATGAGATGATCTTCATTTCATTCCATTATGCCATGTTTGTTTGAGTCCATCTTGATGGTTGAATCATCGTTGCAAGAGTGCTATATGATGTTAATCTGCTGAAACTGTTATAACTTGGTGATTTGTCATTTTCGTTGCATTTTGTGTGTGCATCATATGGGCATGAGCTGTACATGTGTTTTGTACTACATCATGCCATCTTCACAGTGGTGCCATCCATATATTTTTGTGAGTCTTGTACTGAGTGCATCGAGCTTGTTAAGTAGGGTACTTGCTGTTGCTGTTTTGCTAGGCTGAATCTGCTATATTATGATGCTATGTAAACCTGATGCTACAAGTCATTCTATGCATAATCTGGAGATGTTCACTATAGTTGATTTGTTATACATGTCATGCTCTATCCATCCATGCCCCTGATTGTATTTATAGCCTACAGTAGCTTGTTGTAATCTTGCTCTCAAGTTGGTAAATAATGTTGCTGTCAGCCTGTTAACATTAAGTTCAGTTTTTCCATGTGTTTTGGTAGTGATCCATGCACCCTATGAACTTGCTCCTGCCATGCTTAGCTTTACAAAAATGTCTATCATGCCATGTATTGATTTGTGGTCAGTTGTACAAGCTCACAAACATGTCTACTTATTGTTGTTCCTGCCATGTATGAATCTGTCATATCACTTGCTATGTTTACATGGGTGCCATCATGTTTTCTGTGCCCTTTTGGCTCATGGTCAGTAAAGGACTTTTGTTCTATGTAATTGTTAGATTTATCACATTCCTTTGTTTGCCATGATAGATTCCTGTAACATGTTGTTTGATAGCTCTAAACATTGCAACCTGATGTTATTTTCTGATAAGTCTAAAACTGTTATTATTTGCCATCTTGCCATGTCCTTTTGAGCATGTTCTAGTGATTTCTGGAGATAGCTCAGTGTTCATTTTTTGTCATCCTTTACCTGTACTTCATGCCCATGCCTTTTGGTTTCACGGTGAGGTTCTGTAGCTTATTGTTTTGATGCTTGCTACATGTCTAGTTGCTGTTTTGGACAACTTGTCCTTTAAACTTGTATAGATTGTATTTGTTGAACCGTTGCTCCGTTTTGAGTGTGCTCTATATGAAACTTTCTTGTTTTTGCATGAAGTTTCATATTATCATGTTGCATCCTTGTTTTGAGGTGTTTGCTTGATGTTTGTATGCATTTAGCATCAATGCCATGTTTAACTTGTTATGCTCATATCTTCTAGGCCGTAGCTCCGAACTAAATGAACTTTATATGTAACCTGACTAGCATCTCGTGTAAATCATCTTGGTGCATATTAAATTGCTGTTTAACAACTTGAACATAATGTTTATTCAGATCTGGACGAATTTCGAAATCTGCATATGAGGACTTACCGGAATTGTTATATGTTGTATCCGGCCTCATTTAAACTTGCTTTGAGGGGTTGCTCTCGTATGCATCATCTCTTGCCATGAGTAGCTTCATGTAGCCTTGTCATGCATCATACTTGGTTGAGCATCATGCCTTGTCATGTGTGGTGTGTTTACCATGTTGTGTGCTTCTTCTCGATAGTTCCTGTTTCGTTGCGATCGTGAGGATTCGTTCGTCTACGATTGGTTCGGCTTCATCCGTTTGTCTTCTTCATGGATTCGTTCTTCTTCCTTGCGGGATTTCAGGCAAGATGAATGCTACCCTGGATCTCACTACTATCATTGCTATGCTAGTTGCTTCGTTCTATCGCTTTGTTGCGCTACCTATCACTTGCCCTTCAAGCCTCCCAAATTGCCATGTCAGCCTCTAACCTTTTCAGCCTTCCTAGAAAACTGTTGTTTGGCTATGTTACCGCTTTGCTCAGCCCCTCTTATAGCGTTGTTAGTTGCAGGTGAAGTTGAAGATTGCTCCATGATGGACAGGATTATGTTGGGATATCACAATATCTCTTATATTATTAATGCATCTATTTACTTGGTAAAGGGTGGAAGGCTCGGCCTTATGCCTGGTGTTTTGTTCCACTCTTGCCGCCCTAGTTTCCGTCATACCGGTGTTATGTTCCCGGATTTTGCGTTCCTTACGCGGTTGGGTGATTTATGGGCCCCCCTTGACAGTTCGCTTTGAATAAAACTCCTCCAGCAAGGCCCAACCTTGGTTTTACCATTTGCCTCACCTAGCCCTTTTTCCCTTGGGTTTCAGGAGCCCAAGGGTCATCTTTATTTACCCCCCCCCCCGGGCCAGTGCTCGTCGTGAGTGTTGGTCCAACCTGTCAGCCGCCGGTGGCCACCAGGGGCAACTCTGGGATGGCCTACCGGAAGTTTGGACAATCTGGTGTGCCGTGAGAACGAGATATGTGCAGCTCCTATCAGGATTTGTCGGCACATTCGGGCGGCTTTGCTGGTCTTGTTTTACCATTGTCGAAATGTTTTGTAAACCGGGATTCCGAGACTGATCGGGTCTTCCTGGGAGAAGGAATATCCTTCGTTGATCGCGAGAGCTTATCATGGGCTAAGTTGGGACACCCCTGCAGGGTATAAACTTTCGAAAGTCGTGCCCACGGTTATGGGCAGATGGGAATTTGTTAATGTCCGGTTGTAGATAACTTGACACCAGATCCGAATTAAAACGCATCAACCATGTGTGTAGGCGTGATGGTCTCTTTTCGGTGGAGTCCGGGAAGTGAACACGGTTTTGGGTTATGATTGACGTAAGTAGGAGTTCAGGATCACCTCTTGATAATTGCTAGCTTAACGACCGTTCCTTTGCTTCTCTTCTCGGTCTTATTTGCGTATGTTAGCCACCATACTTGCTTAGACGCTGTTGCAACCTCACCACTTTACCCCTTCCTTTCCCATTAAGCTTTGCTAGTCTTGATACCCATGGTAATGGGATTGCTGAGTCCTCGTGGCTCACACATTACTACAACAACAATTGCAGGTACAGGTTGTGCGATGATCATGACGCGAGAGCGATGCTTGATTATTTTGGAGTTCTTCTTCTGCTTCTTCTTCGATCAGGGGATAGGTTCCAGGTCAGCAGCCTGGGCTAGCAGGGTGGATGTCATTTGAGTTTCTGTTTGTGTTTCATCCGTAGTCGGATGGTGCTCTTATGTAAGATGATGTTGTATTCATGTGGCATTGTATGCCTTTTGTATGTATCCCCATCTATTATGTAATGTTGATGTAATGATATCCACCTTGCAAAAGCGTTTCAATATGCGGTTCTATCCTTGGTGGGACCTTCGAGTCTCTTTAGGATAGTATCGCATATTGGGCGTGACAGATACGTCTCCAACGTATCTATAATTTTTGATTGCTCCATGCTACTTTATCTACTGTTTTGGACTATATTGGGCTTTATTTTCTACTTTTATATTACTTTTGGGACTAACCTATTAACCGGAGGCCCAGCCCAGAATTGATGTTTTTTGCCATTTTCAGTATTTCGAAGAAATAGAATATCAAACGGAGTCCAAACGGAATGAAACCTTCGGGATCATGACTTTCCAACCGAATGTGATCAAGGAGACTTGGACACTACTCCAAGTAGTGCCCGAGGAGGTCACGAGGGTGGAGGGCGTGCCCCCCTGGGCGCGCCCCCCTACCTCGTGGGCCCCTCGGAGCTCCACCAACGTACTCCTTCCTCCTATATATACCTACGTATCCCCAGAAGATAAGAACTGGAGCCAAAAACCTAATTCCACCGCCGCAACCTTCTGTATCCACGAGATCCCATCTTGGGGCCTGTTCCGGAGCTCCGCCGGAGGGGGCATCCACCACGGAGGGCTTCTACATCATCACCATGGCCCCTCCGATGAAGTGTGAGTAGTTTACTTCAGACCTTCGGGTCCAGAGCTAGTAGCTAGATGGCTTCTTCTCTCTTTTTGGATCTCAATACAATGTTCTCCCCCTCTCTCATGGAGATCTATTCGATGTAATCTTATTTTTGTGGTGTGTTTGTTGAGACCGATGAATTGTGGGTTTATGATCCAGTATTATCTATGGAAAATATTTGATTACTCTCTGAATTCTTTTATGTATGATTGAGTTATCTTTGCAAGTCTCTTCGAATTATCTTTTTGGTTTGGCCAACTAGATTGGTAGTTCTTGCAATGGGAGAAGTGCTTAGCTTTGGATTCAATCTTGCGATGTCCTTACTCAGTGACAGAAAGAGTTGCAAGGCACGTATTGTATTGTTGCCATCGAGGATAACAAGATGGGGTTTTTATCATATTGCATGAATTTATCCCTCTACATCATGTCATCTTGCTTACGGCGTTACTCTGTTTTTACTTAATACTCTAGATGCATGCTGGATAGCGGTCGATGAGTGGAGTAATAGTAGTAGATGCAGAATCGTTTCGATCTACTTGTTTTGGACGTGATGCCAATATACATGATCATTGCCTATATATACTCATAACTATGCTCAATTCTGTCAATTGCTCAACAGTAATTTGTTCACCCACCGTAGAATACTTATGCTCTTGAGAGAAGCCACTAGTGAAACCTATGGCCCCCGGGTACGAGGGATTGACAATTCTTAAGCGTTGGTTGCGAGTTGCTATCTTTTTGTGTAGGTACGAGGGACTTGTGCGTGGTCTCCTACTGGATTGATACCTTGGTTCCCAAAAACTGAGGGAAATACTTACGCTACTTTACTGCATCATCCTCTCCTCTTCAGGGAAATCCAACGCAGTGCTCAAGAGGTAGCAAGAAGAATTTCTGGCTCCGTTGCCGGGGAGGCTCACACAAACAAGTCAACCATACCAAGTACCCATCGCAATCCCTATATCTCGCATTACATTATTTGTTATTGCCTCTCATTTTCCTCTCCCACACTTCACCCTTGCCGTTTTATTTGCCCTCTCTTTCCCAATCTCCTCCTCTCTTTCCCGTTTGCCTTTTTCCCGTTGCCTTTCTGTTTGCTTGCATGTTGGATTACTTGTTGCCATGGCACAAGATAATACCAAATTGTGTGATTTCTCGAATACCAATAATAATGATTTCCTTAGTACTCCGATTGCTCCTCTTAATAATGATGAGTCTTGTGAAATCAATATCGCTTTGTTGAATCTTGTTATGAAAGATCAATTCGCCGACCTTCCTAGTGAAGATGCCACTACTCATCTAAACAATTTTTTTGATTTGTGTTATATGCAAAAGAAGAAAGTTACGGATAACAATATTGTCAAATTGAAGTTATTTCCGTTTTCACTTAGAGATCATGCTAAAGTTTGATTTTCTTCTTTGCCTAAAAATAGTATTGATTCTTGGAACAAGTGCAAAGATGCTTTTATCTCTAAGTATTTTCCTCCCGCTAAGATTATCAATCTTAGGAACAATATCATGAATTTTAAACAACTTGATCATGAGCATGTTGCCCAATCTTGGGAAAGAATGAAATTAATGCTTCACAATTGACCTACTCATGGTTTGAATTTATGGATGATCATACAAAAATTTTATGCCGGATTGAATTTTCCTTCTAGAAATCTTTTAGATTCGGCCGCGGGAGGCACTTTTATGGAAATTATGTTAGGGGATGCTACCAAATTGCTTGACAATATTCTGGCTAATTATTCTCAATGGCACACCGAAAGATCTTCTAGTAAAAAAGTGCATGCTATAGAAGACATCAATGTTTTGAGTGAAAAGATGGATGAACTTATGAAGATGTTTGCTCCTAAAAATACTCCTCTTGATCCCAATGATATGCCTTTATCTACTTTGCTTGAGAATAATAATGAATCTATGGATGTGAATTTTGTTGGTAGGAATAGTTTTGGAAACAACGCTTATAGAGGGAATTTTAATCCTAGGCCTTATCCTAGTAATCCTTCTAATAATTATGGAAATACCTACAATAACTCTTATGGAAATTTTAATAAGATCCCCTCTGAATTTGAGAGTAGTGTTAAAGAGTTTATGAATTCACAAAAGAATTTTAATGCTTTGCTTGAAGAGAAATTGCTTAAAGTTGATGATTTGGCTAGGAATGTTGATAGAATTTATCTTGAAATTCATTCTTTAAAGCTTAGATCTATTACTCCTAAGCATGATATCAATGAGTCTCTCAAAGCCATAAGAATTTCCATTGATGAGTGCAACGAAAGAACCGATAGGATGCATGCTTCCAAAGATGAATTTATTAAAGCGTGTTCTTCCAATCCCTATGAAAATCAAGATGAAGATCTAAAAGTTATTGACGTGTCCCCCATTAAATATTTGTTTTGCAATATGAATCTTGATGAATCTGAAGATTATCTTCCTTTACCTAGAAGGCGTTTTAAGAATTCAGAGTTTCTAGATCTTGATGATGAAATTGATGAAAGTGGGATTGAAATAAATAAAAACCGTGATATTGCTAAACCCACTATTTTGGATCTCAAGGAATTTAATTATGAAAATTGCTCTTTGATTGGTTGTATTTCCTTGTTGCAATCCGTGCTAGATTCTCCTCATGCTATAGTCAAAATAAGGCCTTTACCGAAGATATTGTTGATGCCTTGATGCAATCTTATGAAGAAAAACTTGAGTTGAAAGTTTCTATCCCTAGAAAACTCTATGATGAGTGGGAACCTACTATTAAAATTAAAATTAAAGATTTTGAGTTTCATGCTTTGTGTGATTTGGGTGCTAGTGTCTCTACTATCCCCAAAACTTTATGTGATTTGCTAGATTTCCGTGATTTTGATGATTGCTCTCTAAACTTGCATCTTGCAGATTCCACTATTAAAAAACCTATGGGAAGAGTTAATGATGTTCTTATTGTTGCAAATAGGAATTATGTGCCCGTAGATTTTATCGTTCTTGATATAGATTGCAATCCTTCATGTCCTATTATTCTTGGTAGACCTTTCCTTAGAACAATTGATGCAATTATTGATATGAAAGAAGGGAATATTAGATTCCAATTTCCCTTAAAGAAGGGTATGGAACACTTCCCTAGAAAGAAAATAAAATTACCATATAAATCTATCATGAGAGCCACTTATGGATTGCCTACCAAAGATGGCAATACCTAGATCTATCCTTGCTTTTATGCCTAGCTAGGGGCGTTAAACGATAGCGCTTGTAGGGAGGCAACCCAATTTTATTTTGTGTTTTTTGTTTTTGCTTCTGTTTAGGAATAAATAATCCGTCTACCTTATGTTTGGATGTGGTTTTATGTTTTAATTAGTGTTTGTGCCAAGTAGGACCTATAGGATAACCTACGATGATAGTTGATTTGATTCTGCTGAAAAACAGAAACTTTGCGCGCACAAATTTGGTTATGATAAATCACAGGAACGAGCTTTTGCCTTGATTCTTTTTTCCGCTGATCAATAAGCAAATGTTCCAGGAGTTCCTATTTTGGTAGAATTTTTAGAGTTCCAGAAGTTTGCGTTAGTTACAGATTTCTACAGACTGTTCTGTTTTTGACAGATTCTGTTTTTCATGTGTTGTTTGCTTATTTTGATGAATCTATGGTTAGTAAATTAGTTTATAAACCATAGAGAAGTTGGAATACAGTAGGTTTAAAAACAATATAAATAAAGAATGATTTCATTGCAGTACCCTGAAGTAGCCTTTTGTTTTCTTTCTCTAACGGAGCTCACGAGATTTCTGTTGATTTTTGTGTTGTGAAGTTTTCAAGTTTTGGGTGAATTCTTTTGATGGATTATGGAACAAGGAGTGGCAAGAGCCTAAGCTTGGGGATGCCCATGGCACCCCCAAGATAATCTAAGGACACCAAAAAGTCAAAGCTTGGGGATGCCCCAGAAGGCATCCCCTCTTTTGTCCACTTCCATCGGTAATTTACTTGGAGCTATATTTTTATTCACCAACATGATATGTGTTTTGCTTGGAGCGTCTTGTATTATTTGGGTCTTTGCTTGTTAGTTTACCACAATCATCCTTGCTGTACACAACTTTTGAGAGAGCCATACATGAATTGGAGTTTGTTAGAATACTCTTTGTGCTTCACTTATATCTTTTGAGCTTGATAGTTTTGCTCATAGTACTTCACTTATATCTTTTGAGCGTGATAATTTTTGCTCTAGTACTTCACTTAGATCTTTTAGAGAACAGTGGTGGATATGTTTTAAAGAAACTATTTGATCTCTCATGCTTCACTTAGATTATTTTGAGAGTCTTTAATAGCATGGTAATTTGCTTAATGTTAATATACTTGGTGTTCAAGATATGTGAAACTTTCTTTTGAGTGAATTGAATACTAAGATAAGTTTGATGCTTGATAATTGTTTTGAGATATGGAGGTGATAATATCAAAGTCGTGCTAGTTGGGTGATTATGAATTTGAGAAATACTTGCATTGAAGTTTGCAAGTCCCGTAGCATGCACGTATGGTTAAAGTTGTGTAACAAATTTGAAACATGAAGTGTACCTGGCTTGTGCATCCTTATGAGTGGCGGTCGGGGATGAGCGATGGTCTTTTCCTACCAATCTACCCCCCTAGGAGCATGTGCGTCGTACTTGAATTTTTGATGACTTCTCAATTTTTGCAATAAATATATGAGTTCTTTTGACTAATGTTGAGTCCATGGATTATACACACTTTCACCTTTCCGCCTTTGCTAGCCTCTTCGGTACCATGCATTTCCCTTTCTCACCTTGAGAGTTGGTGCAAACTTCACCAGTGCATCCAAACCCCGTGATACGATAGGCTCTATCACACATAAACCTCCTTATATCTTCCTCAAAACAGCCACCATACCTACCTATCATGGCATTTCCATAGCCATTCCAAGATATATTGCCATGCAACTTCCACCATCATCATCATGACATACATTACTTTTGTCATATTGCCATTGCATGATCTTGTAGTTGACATCGTATTTGTGGCAAATCCACCATGCATTATTTTCCATACATGTCACTCTTGATTCCTTGCACCATCTCGGTATACCGCCGGAGGCATTCATATAGAGTCATATCTTGTTCTAAGTTTCGAGTTGTAATCCTTGTGTTGTAATCAATAGAAGTGTGATGATCATCATTATTAGAGCATTGCCCAAATAAAAAAAGAACGGCCAAAAAGAAAAAAAGAAAGGCCCAAAAAAATAGAAAATAAAAAGGGCAATGCTACTATCTCTTTTTCCACACTTGTGCTTCAAAGTAGCACCTTGTTCTTCATGTAGTGAGTCTCATATATTGTGTTTCAAAGTAGCACCGTGTTCCTCATGTAGTGAGTCTCATAAAGTTGTTTTTTTATACTAGTGGGAATTTTTCATTATAGAACTTGGCTTGTATATTCCTACGATGGGCTTCCTCAAATGCCCTGGGTCTTTGTGAGCAAGCAAGTTGGATGCACACCCACTAGTTTTCTTTTGTTGAGCATTCATACTCTAGTGCATCCATTGCATGGCAATCCCTACTCCTCATGTTGACAACAATTGATGGGCATCTCCATAGCCCATTGATTAGCCTCGTCAACGTGAGACTTTCTCCTTTTTTGTCTTCTCCACACAATCCCCATCATCATATTCTATTCCACCCATAGTGCTATATCCATGGCTCACGCTCATGTATTGCGTGAATGTTAAAAAAGTTTGAGATTATTTAAGTATGAAACAATTGCTTGGCTTGTCATCGGGGGTATAGAAGTTGGGAACATCTTTGTGTGACGAAAATGAAGCATAGCCTAACTATATGATTTTGTAGGGATGAACTTTCTTTTGCCACATTATTTTGAGAAGACATGATTGCTTTGATTAGTATGCTTGAAGTATTATTATTTTTGTGTCAATATGAACTTTTGTCTTGAATCTTTCGGATCTAAATATTCATATCACAATTAAGAAGATTTACATTGAAATTATGCCAAAGTATCACTCCGCATCAAAAATTCTTTTTTATCATTTACCTACTCGAGGACGAGCAGGAATTAAGCTTGGGGATGCTTGATACGTCTCCAACGTATCTATAATTTTTGATTGCTCCATGCTACTTTATCTATTGTTTTGGACTATATTGGGCTTTATTTTCTACTTTTATATTACTTTTGGGACTAAATTATTAACCGGAGGCCCAGCCCAGAATTGTTGTTTTTTGCCTTTTTCAGTATTTTGAAGAAACAGAATATCAAACGGAGTCCAAACGGAATGAAACCTTCGGGATCGTGATTTTCCAACCGAACGTGATCCAGGAGACTTGGACCCTACTCCAAGCAGTGCCCGAGGAGGTCACGAGGGTGGAGGGCGACCCCCCTGGGCGCGCCCCCTACCTCGTGGGCCCCTCGGAGCTCCACCGACGTACTCCTTCCTCCTATATATACCTACGTATCCCCAAACGATCAAAACAGGAGCCAAAAACCTAATTCCACCGCCGCAACCTTCTGTATGCACGAGATCCCATCTTGGGGCCTGTTCCAGAGCTCTGCCGGAGGGGGCATCCACCACGGAGGGCTTCTACATCATCACCATGGCCCCTCCGATGAAGTGTGAGTAGTTAGATGGCTTCTTCTCTCTTTTTGGATATCAATATACAATATTCTCCCCCTCTCTCATGGACATCTATTCGATGTAATCTTCTTTTTGCGGTGTCTTTGTTGAGACCGATGAATTGTGGGTTTATGATCCAGTATTATCTATGGAAAATATTTGATTCTTCTCTGAATTCTTTTATGTATGATTGAGTTATCTTTGCAAGTCTCTTCGAATTATCTTTTTGGTTTGGCCAACTAGATTGGTAGTTCTTGCAATGGGAGAAGTGCTTAGCTTTGGGTTCAATCTTGCGGTGTCCTTACTCAGTGACAGAAAGAGTTGCAAGGCACATATTGTATTGTTGCCATCGAGGATAACAAGATGGGGTTTTTATCATATTGCATGAATTTATCCCTCTACATCATGTCATCTTGCTTACAGCGTTGCTCTGTTTTTACTTAATACTCTAGATGCATGCTGGATAGCGGTCGATGAGTGGAGTAATAGTAGTAGATGCAGAATCGTTTCGATCTACTTGTTTTGGACGTGATGCCTATATACATGATCATTGCCTAGATATATACTCATAACTATGCTCAATTCTGTCAATTGCTCAACTGTAATTTGTTCACCCACCGTAGAATACGTATGCTCTTGAGAGAAGCCACTAGTGAAACCTATGGCCCCCGGGTCTATTCTCATCATATCAATCTATCTCACTTTATTTACTTGCTTTGTTTTTTACTTTGCCTTTTCTTTTTACTTTGCATCTATCTATCAAAAATACCAACAATATTATCTCTATCAGATCTCACTCTTGTAAGTGACCGTGAAGGGATTGACAACCCCAAAGCATTGGTTGCGAGTTGCTATCGTTTTGTTTAGGTACGAGGGACTTGTGCGTGGTCTCCTACTGGATTGATACCTTGGTTCTCAAAAACTAAGCGAAATAATTACGCTACTTTACTGCATCATCCTCTCCTCTTCGGGGAAATCCAACGCAGTGCTCAAGAGGTAGCAGGGAGTAGGCTGATGCAAACGTAGGGCTGTGTGATTTGACAGCGAGTTACTGTTGGACAGGTGGGGCCCCGTGATTTGACTTGCCATTATCATTTTAACTGCAGCGCTATGACTGGCGTGAGTCTCCCGATTCCTAACCACCTCCATACAGGTGCCTCTCCCAATGCTCCACCATGTAGTAGAGGCTGGCTCTTGCATGAGAGCCCACTTCTCCACATTTTCCTTGCCTCTTTCCTCCACATATGCAAAAATGCCATGTAAAGCGGGCTTATAGCCCACTATTGTAGTACTTACTTGCACCTACAGGTGCTAAGCTTGCCACATAGGCATAAAGTATGATATGGCAAGTTTGGTGACCCAAGGAAGAAACGGTGCTAAGCACGTGTACCTAGGTGAGAAGACAATTTTGAGTCTATAGCTAATTAAATGAAGCAAACTTAGCAACAAAAAACTAATAAGCACCTCTGCATTGGAGACTTGATTGCTGAGCCATTTAATGCCCTTAGCACCTCATCTAAAGCACCATTTCATTGGAAGAGGTAACTCCTTGGCAAATGCAATAAATACTACTCCCTCTGTCCCATAATACAAGAACGTTTTTGGCACTACACTAGTGTAAAAATGTTCTTATATTATGGGACGGAGGGAGTATGAAGAAAGAGATAGAGAGAAGTAAAAAAATAAATACACTTCTAGCCAACCTTATAGCTAACCTTGTTGTAGTATGACTGACTAAGTGATGACATGCCAGCATCAGATAGCCTAACACACCGTGTTAAATCTCCAAGGGAGAGACCGCGCGAGCGACGCGATGGTCGTGATAGGCGCGACCATGATACGGGCTGATGGCATCCCTTGGATCTAAGATCGAACGGTCACTTGCTAAGTTGCTGAAAATTTGTAGAATAACCCTCCAGGATAGGATATTCACCCATAGGTCTAGAATCACGCCATGCAACCATTCAATCTCAGATCCAAGGGCTCTCGGAAGCCCGTATCATGGGAGAATGGAAAGCCACTACCCAGCCGTTCGCACGCTGGCAGTTCGCTCCTACTCGTCCTTGCATGTCCTTTAATATTATGGCGGTTCGCTCCTAGTCGTCCTGTCCTTTCACATTAAGGCAGTTCCACTAATCCTAATCCTCCTACCAAATCCATGGCGTCCCAAATCTCCATGATCGGCTGTGAGTACAAGGTTAGAACCATCACCGGCGATGAGTTTGACGTCATCTACACCCGTTCTTCCGCGGCGGTGAAAGGTTGCCTTTCTCGCTTCAGACACGTGTTCAAAAACTTAGATGATGAGTGGATCGCTAGGCTAGATGTTCAGTACACCACAGTCCTGGGACAAGAGAAGGATCTAAAGGAGAAAGAGAGGAAGAAGCCCGCCATGATCCAGGTTTGTGTGAATGACTTATGCTTGGTCTACCACATATGCCACGCCGACATTGAATGCCTGGATTTTAAGAACTTCCTCGAGAGCAACCTAGTCAAATTCGTTACTGTAGACTTTATGAAAGACAAAGAAGTCCTGGGTCGGATAGGCCTCGTAGTACGCAACCCCTTTGACCTCCAGAAAAATCGGCTGCCGCCCTCCGGTGGCCAGCCTTCAATGCTGACCCTGGCAGGAGCCATGGTTCATCCTTCGTACGGTAAACTATAGAAACCTCATTACACGTTTCATCGTCAAGCATGGCAGAGGAATGTACTAGATATAGACCACATCCACTACGCTGCAATGGATGGTTATCTTTGTTTCAATATCTACAAGGGTTGGATGAAGAACAAGAGCCAAGTGTGCGGTTCAAGCAAAGAAGTATCGGCCAAGAGGAAGAGGGACAAGGATGAAGTCGAGGACGTGGACGAGGACTCCAAGTGAGTAATGTGTCAGTGTCATTACTCATGGTGTTTCTAATGCTGTGTCTACTGGATTAGTTGCATAGTTTAATTTAAGGTGTTCTTAGTTTAATTTGAGGGGTGTGTTGTGTTGAGCCCCCAACAGAACTATGTTATGTTTCTTCTTGTTACTTTAACTCTTCAGTATGTACATACTACTAGTATTTCTTTAATAGAATTTAGCACCCCATTTAAGCACGTACTAGCTTTTTTAATAGTACTATATGAATAATTTGGCGACGAGCGCTCTCTATATATACCACCTTTTTTAATAGTATAAAGTTGAGTCATCTATTTTAGAACGGAGGGAGTACTACTGTACTGTACAAAAGTGGAGTATATACATTTTTTAAAAGGCTAGAGGGCGGGGTAGTCTAGCTTGGTCGGTTTCACGAGAGGCAAGGGCCTTTGTGATTTGATGGCTCATTAGTGTTTTCAAATCGAATAGTACTATGCTGCCCGCTCCCCGCCCAGCTGAACACGCCTCCTCGCCTCCATCAAACCCCTCCGTTAAACCCGCATGCAAACCAAGAATCCTGCTCCGGCTACACGTCCGTTCATGAGCGGGCCGGAATTAAACGCAACACTAGCTGAGCGCCTCCCATCCGCCCTCAGTTTAAACTAGGGCAAACACCGGCCAAGCTCCTACCGTCCGCCCTCTATTTACGTGAAGCGAGGCAAACAGCGGGCAAGAATCGCACCCCTCCGCCGCTCCCCCATCTCCTCCTTCACCATTTTCTCCACTCTTCCGATGGCTTCTGAGGAGCTGTTCTCCGGCATATTACTCGGCTGGGTGGCCCGCCAAGCCCTCTAGATACGGGCGAGGCCGCTCGGTGCTTCACCAACCTCGCTTGGCCCGACAGAGCCAGTTGCTGCCCCAAGCAGGCGCCTGGTTCAGCAACTCGCCGCTCCAGTTCAGCTCGATGAGGAGTGGCGAGTTGCTCCACGCCGGCATGGCAGCGAGCAAGTCGGTACGGGCGTCGTCGTTGTCGCATCGTACCGCGCCACCAGTGTCTGTGGTGGCCGCACCTCCCATGTCTGTGGGCGCGTCTTCCGTGCCTGTGGCAGCGCCATGCAGGCAGAGACAGAAGTCAGGTGCGTGGAGAGCGACAATTCGATGGCCAGCTTCTCCGTGTCCGCCGCCATCATCGAGGAGAAGTAGAACACGGGAGGCCGCCGCCACTTGGGACCCATGAAGGCCACCGCCGAGGCGACGACTGCGCATTCAGGTGGTTTCTTTGCTGCTTCGTCTCTTCCGAGGACCTTCGTCGACCACGCAAGTGTCTGATGGACATGAGGAAGACAAATGGATCCGCGAGCGGCCATTTAGATTATGTACTCCCTCTCTAGTTGGCGGGAAATATTTGTTCTAAGAATGGATAAATTGTATGTATCTACAACTAAAATAAGTCTAGATACATCCATTTCTAGGACAAGTATTTCCGGACGGAGGGAGTATTAAGTATACCAAGAGAGCCGGATTGGCACCGCTTAGATTCATGTAAATGTAATGAAATCCATCATATTTATATGAAGATCCGGCTTTTTTATACGAAATCCTTCATGCTTATATGAAATCAGTCCGTGTTTGCATGAATTTCATCTGGTTGGTAAGAGTTGTGAAGGTGTATGCTGCTAGCGTTTGATGTCGTCCTCCGCGGAAGGAAGTGGGAGGAAACATGTCGGCTGCCGTTGGAGCTGCTCTTATGCTGGAAATAATAGAGTGACATCCAATCTATTTGAGTTAATTGCCTGTATGATTGTCCCTCTATAAAAAGTTAATTGCATGCACAGTGTACACGTGACTTGCAGGGTGGCTACAGCTTCATACATAGAGTTAAAAAGAAACAAGTCCATCCATAATCTTGTATCTAAGTACTCTGTGGGTTCCACTGTCAGTACAGTAGCGAAAGGAGTATATATTAAATAAGTAATATATAATATAAAAATCTAAAGTTAAAAGACAGAATTCGAACTCATGTCATCGGGTTGCGAGCATCCGACGCTAACCAGTCCAGCATATTTTTGTTTTAGACCATGCTGGAGATATATCTCCATGTCTACCCTTCCATTCGTTCATAAATATTTGTCTTTTCAGATTTCAAATGGACTACCACATACGGATGTGTATGTAGACATATTTTAGAGTGTAGATTCACTCATTTTGATCCGTATATCTTTTTAGGAAGGGGTCGGATTTCTCCTTGATTTATTTATGAGGTATCCAGATGGCAGTGCACCGCTAAGAAAAGAGGGTAACATCAAAATTATGGACTACTTTTTGAGTATGTTGGTAAGGTCCGGTCATAGTCACTTGTTGAAATCTGTAAAAAGATAAATACTCCATCCGTCCGAAAATACTTGTCATCAAAATGGATAAAAGGAAATGTATCTAGACGTATTTTAGTTTTAGATAAATCTCTTTTTATCCATTTTGATGACAAGTATTTTCAGACGGAGGGAGTATTTAGGAACGGAGGGAGTAGAAAACATAGTTGGTGATGATGGTGTGCATGCCATCCTGCAATATAGGCCGTCGGATTTATATCTAACAGATAGGAAACAAACTATGGCAATTTTGCAAAAATATACCCACACGCCTCTCCACATTCGCAAATAGTGCCTTCCCTCGTTCAGCCTTTCCTCTCACAAGATAAACTACTCATACAAATGCATCTTGATGTTCCGTGCAATGCATATGCAGCTAGCTAGTTTCTTTTAAAATAGTTGTTGCGTGCGATAATTGGGTTGAAGTGATATATTTTATGTATGCCCCGAATGATTTCAGATTCACTAGTAGTAACAAAGAAAAGGTTGCCTTGTTAATTAACAGAAAACATGGTGAAAACTATCACATGAGGCCGGTAAAAACAAGGCACACTGGGTTCAGCGTCATCGTCACTATAGCTCTGCACGCGCGAGAAGTTTACATATCGAGGGGGCTACTGAGCGAGGCACAGATACACAATGTTTGAGAGAGAAACCAATTGACATATTATGATCAGATTGAGTTGTCACCCTTCTGCTGTCATTGTTGGGGTGGGGGCGAGGGGGAGGGAGAGAAAGACGTATTGAGAGTGTGCGCGGTAGGCACAAAGGCACAACTAGTGAGTGTGTGTGTATGTGTGTGTGTTTGAAAGAGCAGTAGATAGATTACTATCAATATCGAGGTGCCACCCTACTCCTTCGGTGTCGGGTAGTGTGTGTGTGTGTGTGTGTGTATGTTTGAGAGAGAAGCCAGTCGATAGATTAGTATCAAGATCGAGGTGACACCCTACTCCTTCGGTGTTGGGTAGTGTGGGTGTGTGGGTGTGTGTGTGTTGGGGGGGGGGGGCAGTGACACTCACATATCTCTACTCTTATACAAAACAGAGTTGGTGATGATGGTGTTCCTGCCATCCTACAATATTGTCCATCCGGTTTATATCCGACGGATAGGAAGGAAACTATGGCAATTTTGCAAAAAGATACCCACACCCCTATCCGCATTTGCAAATAAGGCATTCCCTCGTTCATTATTTTCTCCCACAAGATAAACTACTCATACAAATGCATCTTGATGTTCCGTGCAACGCATGGGCATCTTGCTAGTAGGGAAAAGGAGTTTGTGTGACACATATCTAGCTATATTAAGGATAGGTAGATAGCATTTGTGCGAGGCATACTTAAAGCATCACGAAGATAAACAAACGGTGTGCATGCAAGTGCCGACAAAAATGAAATGAGAAACAATGTGTGTGCGCGCGCACACACGCGCGTGTGTGTATGTGAGAGAGAAATCCAAAACAAAAGGTGCTCTGTTGGAATATGTGTGAGAGACATTATTATAATTTGTGATATTAGTGGCTGTGGGTGGGCGGAATTAAAGGGGTGGGCATGCTAAACAGAGAGAGCGTGTGTGTTTCTGTGTGAGAGACTTGTAGGACGGGGTAGAAAGACGAATTTAACCTTGACGGAGGGAGAGAAATACATGAAGTGCTCGTGTGTGATTCCGATGCCCACAGGGAAATGAGATATGTATGCGTGTGAGAGAGATTGCACAATTCATTCACCTATCACTATCTAGCGATCGTGGACGTGCATCGCTTGAACATAAATCAATATCTACTTCATATCGTGGCCAAAGATACAATATAGATTCAATGCTATAAAGATTGGACACTCACATATCACATTTTTTTCTATTTAAATAAACCTTTTCAGTTGTGCATGCCAAAGTTACAGTGATGTTTCTTCAAACAACCAATGTAGCTATCATGTACATGCACCATTGTTACTCTTGCATTCAAATTCATTAGTCTTGGATGATTTAAGTTTCTATTTTAAAGTAATATATGCAATATTCATATAAGAATTCAACGGGTACACAATTTATGAAATGGAGGCTATGTAATCATATGATGTAACACTTTTAAGTAGCGGACTACAATATCCATTTCTTTTTGTGCGCTTCTACACTAACACGCCAATGCATTATGTTTAAAGTAAATAACCAATGACACTAAATTATCTATTTACACGAGAAATACATAGGCTGAGCGTTTGATCCCTTTTTTGTGAACGGACCACTACACCCGTACGATTGGCCACGCCCGTGTGAACGTCCAAGTTATTGGCGCATCATCCCGAGTTATTGTCTTTTTTTCTTGGGTGGACTTCACACCAGATATTAACTGATGATGTGTGCCCCGTATACACAGTCTAGCATGACCTTCCCGCTAGCACGGTCAAAAATTAGTTGAAACTGGATACGAACAATCCCGCGGGCGGCAAAATCTCCCGCCTCCTTCTAAAATTTTCGTCACCTTAGTCTTTAGCATGCGAAATTCCCCTTTTGTCCTTGGTGCACGGAGACCAATAGTTACAATACCGCCCTCATCTACATAATAGGTCGGGGCTGCTTTGGTAACTTCTGGTTCCCCCCACTACACGGCGCCCCCATTTCCTCTCCGTCCCCCTCTCCCAAAAATGACTAACTCCACAGCACCAGAGCATCTTACATCACGCCGTCCGTACATCATCTGCCTTTCTCCCCTCCCCTCTCGAAATCCTAGAGTGCTCATCCACCGGTGTACCATAGCCCATTCACTGCCAGCTAATACGTCTCCAATGTATCTATAATTTTTGATTGTTCCACATTATTATATTACCCCTTTTGGATGTTTATGGGCTTTATTTTACACATTTATATCATTTTTGGGACTAACCTACTAACCGGAGGCCCAGCCTGTAATTCTGTTTTTTTCCTGTTTCAGTATTTTGGAGTCCAAACGGAATGAAACCTTCGGGAGCATGATTTTTGGAACAAACGTGATCCAGAGGACTTGGAGTGCAAGCCAAGAAGCAGCTGAGGCGGTCACGAGGGTGGAGGGCGCGCCCACCCCTACAGGGCGCGTCCCCCTATCTCGTGGGCCACTCGGGCGGCCATCGACGTACTTCCTCCTACTATATATACCTACGTACCCCGAAAACATCCAGGGAGCCAACGAAAAACAATTTTCACTGCCGTAACCTTTCGTATCCGCGAGATCCCATTTTGGAGCCTTCGTCGGTGCTCCGCCGGAGGGGGAATCGACCACGAAGGACTTCTACATCAGCACCATAGCACATCCGATGAGTTGTGAGTAGTTTACTACAGACCTTCGGGTCCATAGTTATTAGCTAGATGGCTTCTTCAATCTTTTTGGATCTCAATACCATGCTCTCCCCCAATCTTGTGGAGACCTATTCGATGTAACTCTTTTTGCGGCGTGTTTGTCGAGATCCGATGAATTGTAGGTTTATGATCAAGTTTATCTCTGAGAAATATTTGAATCTCCTCTGAATTCTTCTATGTATGATTGAGTTATCTTTGCAAGTCTCTTCGAATTATTAGTTTGGTTTGGCCTACTAGATTGATCTTTCTTGCAATGGCAGAAGTGCTTAGCTTTGGGTTCAATCTTGCGGTGTCCTTACCCAGTGACAATAGGGGTTGCAAGGCACGCATTGTATTGTTGCCATCGAGGATAACAAGATGGGGTTTATATCATATATTGCATAAGTTTATCCCCCTACATCAGGTCATCTTTCTTAATGCGTTACTCTGTTCTTATGAACTTAATACTCTAGATGCATGCTGGATAGCGGTCGATGTGTGGAGTAATAGTAGTATATGCAGGCAGGAGTCGGTCTACTTGTCACGGACGTGATGCCTATATACATGATCATGCCTAGATAATCTGATAATTATTCTCTTTTCTATCAATCGCTCGACAGTAATTTGTTTACCCACCGTAATACTTATGCTATCTTGAGAGAAGCCACTAGTGAAACCTATGGCCCCCGGGTCTATCTTTTATCATATAAGCTTTCAATCTACTTTTATTTGCATCTTTACTTTTCCAATCTATATTATAAAATACTAAAAATATATTTATCTTATCATACTATCTCTATCAGATCTCACTTTCGCAAGTGGCCGTGAAGGGATTGACAACCCCTTTATTGCGTTGGTTGCGAGTTCTTTGTTTGTTTGTGTAGGTGTGTTGGACTTTTGAGGAGCCTCCTACTAGATTGATACCTTGGTTCTCAAAAACTAAGGGAAATACTTACACTACTATTGCTGCATCACCCTTTCCTCTTCAAGGAAAACCAACGCAAGCTCAAGATGTAGCAAAAAGGATTTCTGGCGCCGTTGTCGAGGAGGTCTTCTCTCAAGTCAAGACATACCAAGTACCCATCACAAACTCTTCTCCCTCGCATTTACATTATTTGCCATTTGCCTCTCGTTTTCCTCTCCCCCACTTCACCCTTGCCGTTTTATTCGCCCTCTCTTTCCCAATCTTCTCCTCTCTTTCGCTTGCCTCTTTTTGTTTGCTTGTGTGTTGGATAACTTGTCGCCATGGCACAAGATAATACCAATTTGTGTGGTTTCTCCAATACCAATAATAATGATTTAATTAGTACTCCGATTTCTCCTCCTAATGATGTCGAGTCTTATGAAATCAATACTATTTGTTGAATCTTGTTATGAAAGATCAATTCACCGGCCTTCCTAGGGAAGATGTCGCTACCCGTCTAAACAACTTTGTTGATTTGTGTGATATGCAAAAGAAGAAAGATATGGATAATGATATTGTTAAATTGAAGTTATTCCCATTTTCACTTAGAGATCGTGCTAAAGTTTGGTTTTCGTCTTTGCCTAAAAATAGTATTGATTCTTGGAACAAGTGCAAAGGTGCTTTTATCTCTAAATGTTTTCCTCCCACTAAGATTATCACTCTTAGGAATGATATTATGAATTTTAAACAAATTGATCATGAGCATGTTGTCCAATCTTGGGAAAGAATGAAATTGATGATTCGCAATTACCCTACTCATGGTTTGAATTTATGGATGATCATACAAAAAATTTATGTCGGTTTGAACTTTGCTTCTAGAAATCTTTTAGATTCGGCCGCTGGAGGCACGTTTATGGAAATCACTTTAGGAGATGCTACAAAACTTCTTGATAATATTATGGCTAATTATTCTCAATGGCACACCGAAAGATCTACTAGTAAAAAAGTGCATGCTATAGAATAAATTAATGTTTTGAGTGGAAAGATGGATGAACTTATGAAATTTTTTGCTACTAAGACTGCTCCTCTTGATCCCAATGATATGCCTTTTTCTACTTTGATTGACAATAATAATGAATCTATGGATGTGAATTTTGTTGGTAGGAATAGTTTTGGAAACACTTCTTATAGAGGAAACTTTAACCCTAGACCGTTCCCTAGTAATTCCTCTAATAATTATGGAAATTCCTACAATAATCCTTATGGTAATTTTAATAATATGCCCTCTTATTTTGAGAATAGTGTGAAAGAATTTATGATTTCTCAAAAGAATTTTAATGCTTTGCTTGAAGAAAAATTGCTCAAAGTTGATGATTTGGCTAGGAACGTTGAAAGACTTTCGCTTGATGTTGATTCTGTTAAACTTAGATCTACTCCTCCTAAGCATGATATCAATGAGTCTCTCAAAGCAATGAGAATTTCCATTGATGAGTGCAAGGAAAGAACCGCTAGATTGTGTGCTAAGAAAGATTGCTTTGTAAAGGCGTGTTCTTCTAGTTTCCGTGAAAATAATGATGAAGATCTTAAAGTTATTGATGTGTCCCCTAATAGATCTTTGTTTTGCAATATGAATCTTAATAATAATGGGACTGGAGATGAGTCAACTTTAGTTAGAAGGCGTCCCAATAATTCGGAGTTTTTAGATCTTGATGCTAAATTTGGTAAAAGTGGGATTGGAGAGGTCATGACTTTAAATAGTATTGAACCCACTATCTCGGATTTCAAGGAATTTGATTATGATAATTGTTCTTTAGAAGGTTGTATTTCCTTGTTGCAATCCGTTGTGAATTCTCCTCATGCTCATAGTCAAAATAAAGCTTTTACCAAACATATTGTTGATGCCTTGATGCAATATTATGATGAAAAACTTAATTTGGAGGTTTCTATACCTAGAAAACTTAATGATGAGTGGGAACCTACTATAAAGATTAAAATTAAAGATCATGAGTGTTTTGCTTTGTGTGATTTGGGTGCTAGTGTTTCCACGATTCCGAAAACTTTATGTGATATTCTAGGTTTCCATTATCTTGATGATTGCTCTTTAAATTTCCACCTTGTGGATTCCACCATTAAAAAGCCAATGGGAAAAGGATCAATGTTGTTCTCATTGTTGCAAATACAAATTTGGAGCCCGTAGATTTTATCGTTCTTGATATAGATTGCAATCTTTCTTCACCAATTATTCTTGGTAGACCTTTCCTTAGAACGATTGGCGCGATTATTGATAAGAAGGAAGGGAATATTAGAATCCAATTTCCATTAAGGAAGGGCATGGAGAACTTTCGAAGAAAGGAAATTGAATTACCTTATGAATCTATCATGCGAGCTACTTATGAATTGAGTGCCAAAGATGGCACTACTTAGATCTATCTTCGCTTTTATGCCTAGCTAGGGGCGTTAAACAATAGTGCTAGTTGGAAGGTAACCCAATTTTATTTGTGTTTTTTGTCTTTGTTTCTGTTTAGTAATACTTTTTGCATCTACCTTCTGTTTAGATGTGTTTTTTTGTTTTAATTAGTGTTTGTGCCAAGTAGAACCTATAGGATGACCTATGGTGATAGTTAATTTGATTCTGCTGAAAAACAGAAACTTTGCGCGCACGAAATTAGTTTTGTTAAATCACAGAAACGTGATTTTGCATGTATTATTTTTACTGTAGATTAGTAGATATATTTTCCAGGACTTCCTATTTTGGTAGGATTTCTAGAGTTCAATAAGTTTGCATTAGTTACAGATTGCTACAGACTGTTCTGTTTTTGACAGATTCTGCCTTTCGTGTGTTGTTTGCTTATTTTGATGCGTCTATGGCTAGTATTAAGTGGTATGAACCATAGAGAACTTGGAATACAGTAGGTTTAACACCAATATAAATAAAGAATGAGTTCATTACAGTATCTTATGTGGTGGTTTTGTTTTCTTTCACTAACGGAGCTTATGAGATTTCCTGTTGAGTTTTGCGTTGTGAAGTTTTCAAGTTTGGGGTAAAGATTTGATGGACAATGGAATAAGGAGTGCCAAAAGCTTAAGCTTGGGGATGCCCATGGCACCCCAAGATATTCAAGAATAGCCAAAAGCCTAAACTTGGGGATGCCCCCGAAAGGTATCCCCTCTTTCGTCTTCGTTCATTGGTAACTTTACTTGGAGCTATATTTTTATTCGCCACGTGATATGTGTTTTTCTTGGAGCGTCTTGTATGATATTAGTCTTTGCTTTTTAGTTTACCACAATCATCCTTTCTGTACACACCTTTTGGGAGAAGTCCACTTTATTAGAATTTACTAGAATAATCTATGTGCTTCACTTATATCTTTTGATCTAGATAGTATTTTGTAATGCCCATGATGTGGCTATATCGCTCACGTGTCGAGGCACGACTTAGAGGGATAACCGCATTGTAGATTTTGTCGCAAGAAGGGTCATCTTCACACAATCCCATTTAATGAACAAGAATGGGATAAAGAGAGTTGGCTTACAATCGCCACTTCACACAATACATAAATAAATTCATACATCATTCAAAATACACTCATAGACCGAGTACGGTCAATTCCAAATGAAAAGAAGATAATCCAAAGTGCTAGATCCCCGATCGTCCCAACTGGGCTCCACTACTGATCATCAGGAAACGAAACATAGTAACGACCAAGGTCCTCATCAAACTCCCACTTGAGCTCGGTTGCGCCACTTGCACTGGTATCCTCGTCACCTGCATCTGTTTTGGTAGAATCTATGAGTCATGAGGACTCAGCAATCTCGCACCCGCGAGATCAAGACTATTTAGGCTCATGGGTAGGAAAGGGGTAAGGTGGTGGAGCTGCAACAAGTACTAAGCATATATGGTGGCTAACATACGCAAATGTGAGCGAGAAGAGAAGCAACACATCGGTCGAGAAGCTAGAAGTGACCAAAAAGTGATCCTGAAACTACTGTCGTTCATACATAACCTAAACCTTGTTCACTTCCCGGACTCCTCCAAAAAGAGACCATCACGGCTACACACATGGTTGATGCATTTTAATTAAGTCAAGTGTCAAGTTCTCTACAACCAGACATTAACAAATTCCAATCTGCCTCATAACCGCGGGCACGACTCTCGGAAGTTTATACCCTGCAGGGGTGTCCCAACTTAGCCCATCACAAGCTCTCATGGTCAACGAAGGATATTCCTTCTCCCAGGAAGACCCGATCAGTCTCGGAATCCCGGTTTACAAGACATTTCGACAATGGTAAAACAAGACCAGCAAGACCACTCGACTGTGCCGACAAATCCCGATAGGAGTTGCCCATATCTCGTTCTCAGGGCACACCGGATAAGCAAAGCGTACAGGTACCAACGTAACCCAAGTTGCCAAGGGACGGTCCCACATGGTGCTCCAGTTTAGACCAACACTCGGAGGAGCACTGACCCGCGGGGGGGGGGGGGGGGTAAATAAAGATGACCCTCGGGCTCGCGAAAACCCAAGGGAAAAAGGCTTAGGTGGCAAATTGTAAAACCAAGGTTGGGCCTTGTTGGAGAAGTTTTATTCAAAGCAAACTATCAAGGGGGTCCCATAAATCACCCAACCGCGTAAGGAATGCAGAATCAAGGAACATAACACCGGTAGGACGGAAACTAGGGTGACAAGAGTGGAACAAAACACCAGGCATAAGGACGAGCTTTCCATCCTTTACCAATTATATAGGTGGATTAATTAAACAAAAGATACTGTGATGTCCATAAATATCCATGTTCCAACAAGGAACAAACTTCATCTTCACCTGCAACTAGCAATGCTATAAGAGGGGCTGAGCAAAAGCAGTGACATAGCCAAACAATGGTTTGCTAGGACAGGATGGTTAGAGGCTTGGCATGGAAATATGGGAGGCATGATAAACAAGTGGTAGGTAGCGCAAGCATTGCGATAGAGCGAACAACTAGCAAAGCAAAGATAGAAGTAATATCGAGGGTATGGTCATCTTGCCTGCAAAGTTCTCAGAGTTGTCGAAAGCTTGATCCTCGTTAGCGTACTCAACAGGTTCCTTGTTCACGTACTCGTCTCCCGGATCTACCCAAAGCAAGAACACAAGCAATGGAACCACAATCAATCACGGTGCAATGCACAAGCAACATGATGCAATACATGGCATCATATGCGAGATGTGATATGCAATGCATATGCGGGCTCCGGAAGGAAAAATGATGAACAAGGCATCAACTTGGAAAACCATGTATGCCACTGGAAAGATGAGGTGATTTTGGTTGAAATCGAAATAAAGATCACCGGAAATGGATGCACGGTTTGCAAATGGCAAGCAAAACAAGAATGACACAAATCTGCGATTAAAAGCACGATGCTACTTAGCATGCAACAAGAAACTATGCTATAGCACCCCAACATAGCAACAAAGCATGTGGCAGTGATCTACAAGAGATGCTTGACAAAAGATGAACACTGAGGTACGGCTAAATCACAAAATAACAGGTTCAAACAAGCATGGCAAAAGTGCAAAATATATCAGCTTCACAGACTTTGTGAAAATACTAAACATGGTAGAAACATCATCAGGAAGCCATGTTTAGAACAAGCAAACAACATCCTACAGGAACATATCATAGAAACATAAGGCATGACATGATACTACTAAATTCATAGAAAAAAAGACCCTTACTGACCATTAGCCAAAAAGGATCAGAAGATATGGTCGCACCCATGTAAACATAGCAGGTTTCGTTAACAGATTCAGACTTGACAGAAAACAGAGCATGGCATTAACAGAATTATGAAGGCATTTTTGCAAGCTCGATTCACTCATCACAAGTCATTGCATGACAAGATAAGCATAGCATCAGCAAGAAGACATGTTTATGAAACTAACCATGGCAAGAACAAGTTCATAGCATTCTTGGATCACTAGCAACAACCTTGGCAAAATTGAATAACATGTAAACAATCTGCCAGGAACATTTTATAGCAAAAGTAGAGCAAGAAAATGACATGCTAAATCACTACATAGTTGCAAAAAGGGGCATGGATGTATAGAGCATAACCACATGTTCAAAACATCCTTAGTGAAGTATCTCAAAATATGCATGTATCTCTCTGTAGCATCAAGTTTACATGGCATCAAAATAACAGCAGAACAGGGACTGAAATCAGCAACATCACAAAGCCTAGTTTGCATGCTTGTGCTAGTCACCACACTGATCACAAAAATACATCACAAGCACCTCTACAAAGATGGCATGTTGTAGATCAATACACCTGTAGAGCTCATGCTCATAGGATGCACACACAAAATGCAATGAAAAAGACAAATCACCAAGTTCTGTTAACAGACAGTAGTTAACATCATATAGCACTCTTGGAACGATTATTTAGGCATCAATATGAACTCAAACAAGCATGGCCGAATGGAACAAAATGCAGAGCATCTCATGATGAACATTTGGACATACTATATGCACAAATCGGAGCACCGGGCATGAAGTTATGATGTGATGAACATGGCATGCAAATAACACGGAGCTCCGGGACTTGGTGGTATTTCACCTCGCAAATTCCAGATATAGGGTTCTTCGTGGCACATGAACCGAGGCGGGGCCGAGCTCGCCGGAGGTGCGGGAGATGGCGGCCGGAGTCGTCCGGAGAGGCGCTGGCAAGGACAGCGGTGCCGGATCTGGCCGGATCCAGCACCGGCGGAGGCGGGGCCGGGCGGCGACCGGGGCGGCGGAGGCGGGACCGGACGGTGCGGGGCAGCGACCGTGGCGGCGAGGCGAGGTTTCCGGAGTCCTGGTAGGCGGCGGCGGACGGCGGCGCGCAGGAGCGGGACGGCGACGCGGAGGAGCGGGGCCGGCGGTGGAGGAGCGCGGGGGCGCGGGCGGCGGCGGATGGGCTCGGCGGGCCCGACGTGGGATCGCGGGCCGGTGTCGGAGGCAGGCAGCGGCACGCCACATGGTGGCCTCCGGTTGCTGCGGGCGCGGTGGTGGACGCGTCCGTCCCGATCCGGACATGTCCGGCGGCGAAGAGGGGCGCGGCTAGGGTTTCGGGACCCGAGATTTCGGAGGGGATCACATATTTATAGGTAGAGGGGGCTAGGAGACTCCAAATGAGGAGCTGTTTTCGCCCACACGATCGTGATCGAATGGCCGAGAGCATGGAGGGGTTTAGATGGGTTATTGGGCTTATTTGGAGGGTGTTGGGCTGCAACACACAAAAGGCGTTTACGGTTATCCGGTTAACCGTTGGAGCATCAAACGGCCTCCAAATGGAACGAAACTTGACAGGTGGTCTACCGGTGGTGTACCAAGGCCACTTGGCAAACCTTGGTCCATTCCGAGAACGTTTATCTCCCGCTCACAAAAAGAGACAAGAGGGGTGCGCCGGGTGCATGTGGGAGTGTCGGATTGCAAAATGGACAACGGGGAAAATGCTCGGATGCATGAGACGAACACGTATGGAAATGAGATGCACATGATGACATGATATGAAATGATGACATGATATGAAATGATGACATGAACAAAATGCAAAACAAAAGACAAAAACCCAACCATGGAGGGAATATCATAACACATAGCCGAAAATGGCAAGAGTTGGAGTTACAAATATGGAAAGATACATCCGGGGTGTTACATATTTGCTCTAGTGCTTCACTTATATCTTTTAGAGCACGGCGGTGGATTAATTTTGAAGAAATTGTTGACCTCTCATGCTTCATTTATATTATTTTGAGAGTCTTTTAGAACATCATGGTATTTTCTATGGTTATAAATTTGGTCCTAGAATGATGAGCATCCAAGTTGGGTATAATAAAAAGTATCATAGAAAGTGCATAAAATACTAGGATCAATTTGATGCTTGATAATTGTTTTGAGATATAGAGGTGGCAATGTTAGAGTCATGCTAGTGGGTAATTACTAAATTGAGAAATACTTGTGTTGAAGTTGGCAAGTCCCGTAGCATGCACGTATGGTAAAAGTTGTGTGACAAATTTATTGCATGAGGTGCTCTTTTAATTGCCTTCCTTATGAGTGGAGGTCAGTATCGCGCGATGGTTAACTCTTACCAACCCTTCCGCTAGGAGCATGCGTAGTAGTACTTTGCTTCAACAGCAAGTAGACTTTTGCAATAAGTATATGAGTTCTTTATGACTAATGTGAATCCATGGATATACGCACACTCACCCTTCCACTTTGCTAGCCTCTATTATACCGTGCAACTTTCGCCGGTATCATGCACCCATTATTTACCTTCCTCAAAAGAGCCACCATACCTACCTATTATGGCATTTCCATAGCCATTCCGAGATATATTGCCATGCAACTTTCCACCGTTCCGTTATTATGATATGCTCCAGCATTGTCATATTTCTCTTTGCATGATCATGTAGTTGACATCGTATTTGTGGCAAAGCCACCTTCATCTTTTCATACATGTCGCTCTTGATTCATTGCATATCCCGGTACACTGCCGGAGGCATTCATATAGAGTCATATCTTGTTCTAGTTTTGAGTTGTAATTCTTGAGTTGTAAATCAATAAAAGTGTGATGATCTTTATTATTAGAGCATTGTCCTAGTGAGCAAGGGATGATGAAGACTATGATTTCCCCAGGAGTCGAGATGAGACTTCGGACTTTATAAAAAAAGAAGGATAAAGGCCAAAAAGAAAAAAAAGAAAGGCCAAAGCAAAAAAAGAAAAAAAAGAAAAAGAAAGGCCAAAGAAAAAAATAAAATGAGAGAAAAAGAGAGAAGGGACAATGCTACTATCCTTTTTACCACACTTGTGCTTCAAAGTAGCACCATGATCTTCATGATAGAGAGTCTCCTATGTTGTCACGTTCATATGCTAAGTGTGAATTTTTCATTATAGAACTTGGCTTGTATATTCCAATGATGGGCTTCCCCAAAATGCCCTAGGTCTTCGTGAGCAAGCAAGTTGGATGCACACTCACTTAGTTTCTTTTGTTGAGCTTTCATATATTTATAGCTCTAGTGCATCCATTGCATGGCCATCCCTACTCACTCACATTGATATCTATTGTTGGGCATCTCCATAGCCCGTTGATACGCCTAGTTGATGTGAGAATATATTCCCCCTTTTTGTCCTCACAACCACCACCATATACCACCATAGTGCTATGTCCATGGCTTGCGCTCATGTATTGCGTAAGAGTTGAAAAAGTTGAAGCGCGTTAAAAAGTATGAACCAATTGCTTGGCTGAAAGCGGGGTTGTGCATGATGGGAGTATTTTGCGTAATGAAAATGAAGCATGACCTAACTATATGATTTTGTAGGGATATGCTTTCTTTGGCTATGCTATTTTGATAGGACATGATTATTTGTTAGTATGCTTCGAAGCATTATTATTTTTTATGTTTTAGAAGCTTTTATCTTGAATCATTTGGATCTGAACAATCATGCCACAATAAAGAAAATTACATTGAGAATTATGCTAGGTAGCATTCCACATCAAAAATTCTGTTTTTATCATTTACCTACTCGAGGACGACCAGGAATTAAGCTTGGCGATGCTTGATACGTCTCCAACGCATCAATAATTTTTTACTGTTCCATGCTATTATACTACCCCATTTGGATGTTTATGGGATTTATTTTACACATTTATATCATTTTTGGGACTAATCTACTAACTGGAGGCCCAACCTGTATTGCTATTTTTTTGCCTATTTCAGTATTGCGAAGAAAAGGAATATCAAACGGATTCCAAACGGAATGAAACCTTCGGGAGCGTGATTTTTGGAACAAACGCGATCTAGAGGACTTGGAGTGCAAGCCAAGAAGCAGCCGAGGCGACCATGAGGGTGGAGGGCGCACCCACCCCTATAAGGCGCGCCCCCCTATCTCGTGGGCCCCTCGGGCAGCAACCGACATACTTCTTCCTACTATATATACCCACGTACCCTGAAAACATCCAGGGAGCCAACAAAAAACAATTTCGACCGCCGTAACCTTCTGTATCCGCGAGATCCCATCTTGGAGCCTTCACCGGCGCTCCGCCGGAGGGGGAATCGACCATGGAGGGCTTCTACATCAACACCATGGCCCCTCCGATGAGTTGTGAGTAGTTTACCACAGACCTTCGGGTCCATAGTTATTAGCTAGATGGCTTCTTCTCTATTTTTGGATCTCAATACCATGTTCTCCCCCTCTCTTGTGGAGATCTATTCGATGTAACTCTCTTTGCGGTGTGTTTGTCGAGATCCGATGAATTGTGGGTTTATGATCAAGTTTATCTATTAGAAATATTTGAATCTCCTCTGAATTCTTTTATGTATGATTGAGTTATCTTTGCAAATCTCTTCGAATTATCAGTTTGGTTTGGCCTACTAGATTGATCTTTCTTGCAATGGGAGAAGTGCTTAGCTTTGGGTTCAGTCTTGCGGTGTCCTTACCCAGTGAAAATAGGGGTTGCAAGTCACGTATTGTATTTTTGCCATCGAGGATAACAAGATGGGGTTTATATCATATTGCATGAGTTTATCCCTCTACATCATGTCATCTTCCTTAATGTGTTACTCTGTTCTTATGAACTTAATACTCTAGATGTGTGCTGGATAGCGGTCGATGTGTGGAGTAATAGTAGTAGATGCAGGCAGGAGTCGGTCTACTTTTCACAGACGTGATGCCTATATACATGATCATGCCTAGATAGTCTCATAATTATTCGCTTTTCTATCAATTGCTCGACAGTAATTTGTTTACCCACCGTAATACTTATGCTATCTTGAGAGAAGCCACTAGTGAAACCTGTGGCCCCCGGGTCTAGCTTTTATCATATAAGCTTTCAATCTACTTTTATTTGCATCTTTACTTTTCCAATCTATATTATAAAATACTAAACTATATTTATCTTATCATACTATCTCTATCAGATCTCACTTTCGGAAGTGGCCATGAAGGGATTGACAACCCCTTTATTACGTTGGTTGCGAGTTCTTTGTTTGTTTGTGTAGGTGCTTGGGACTTTTGAGGAGACTCCTACTGGATTGATAACTTGGTTCTCAAAAAATGAGGGAAATATTTACGCTACTATTACTGCATCACCCTTTCCTCTTAAAGGAAAACCAACGCAAGCTCAAGACGTAGAACCAGCGGCGTCCACCTCGCCGTATCTGCTTCTACGGCCGCATCTACCCCTCCCACCTCCCCTAGAAACAAGTAGACTGCTCATCCACCACTGTACCACAACCCATTTAGTGATGGCCTTGTCCACGGCGCCGGATCTGCTTCGCCGATACTCTCGTCCACCGCCGCGCATCTGTAGCGGCTCATTCGTACTCCCCACCGGAGACGCTTCATCCACACCCCCCGGAGCTGGCCCACCGACGCCCCCGTCGACGGCTTCTGATCCTCTTTGCCGACACCTTCCTCAACCCTACTTGAGCTGCTTCGCCGACACCATCGTCAAACCTACTGGAATAGCTTCGCCTATACCATTCTCAACCATACCAGGGCCGCTTTGCCAACTCACAAGTCCACGGCCTCAGATCAACTTCCTCGCACCCTCATCCAACCGACCGGAATAGCTTCTGATGCCCCGTCCACGGCCGCAGATCCGCATCGTCGACACCATCCTGAACCCAACCACTGGAGCAGCTTCTGACGCCCCGTCCATAGCCGCAGATCCGCGTCGTCGACACCATCCTTAACCCAACCACCAAATCATCTTCACCTATGCCCTCGTCCATGGCCACAGATCCGCTTCGCCCACACCGTAGTCCACCCTACCGGAGCCGCTCCACAAACACCCTACTCGACGGTTCTAGATCTCCTTACCTGACCCCGACAGCCAGCGCAACGTCATCACCCTTGACGTTTCTAACCTGATTACCATCATCTGGAGAGATGCCAAGCACTTGCCACAACCTAGGTACTTGTCACCTTTAAACCCGTCCAGCATCACCTGCCCGATGTACCTCAAATATACTAAGTTTTGGTATGATTTGAATGGAACTAACCTGTACTGATGCTGTTTTCAGCAGAACTGCCGTGGTGATGTTTTTTGTGTAGAAATAAAAGTTCTTAGAATGGGCTGAAGCTTTTTGACGAGGTCGCTGTTACCTATTGTGCGGCTGGCAAAAACTATAAGGACGATGTTTCTTCTAGATCTAACAGCTTCGCCAACCAAGATCCTGGACTGAGGCTTTGCTATGATCTTGTAAGTGCGTCTCTCTCTTGTATTGTTCTATGCCTGCCAGCGTGCTTTACTAGGATTTTCGACCAGTAATCCCTTTATGCAGACAATGATTACTACTACTGGCTGCTAAATTAGATATGTAGATATCATACATGATACTACCTCGTACCTTCGTTCCTAAATATAAGTCTTTCTAGAGATTCCATTATAGGCTACATACGGAGCAAAATGAGTGTATGTACACTCGAAAATTCATCTATATACATCTGTATGTGGTCCATACTAGAATCTCTAGAAAGACATATATTTAGGAACAGAGCCAGTACATTACACGAAATCATAGGTGGCATGTAGGAATTCCAGTGCACTACATTAGGCTCCCTTAGAGTGCCTGCTAGTCCAGCACACAAAGTCATGGCTATTTTATGCTACGCACACAACCGTTAATTGGTGGTTTAAATACACGCAAGGGATATGCAATGTAGTATCATGTAAAGATGTCTGAAATTAGCCGTGTCAACTTGCAGATAGGGTTACACAATGAAAAAGTACAAGATGTATGTGGCAATTTCATGGAACATCGCAAAAAAAGGAGAGGCAGCGTGAGCCTATACAGTGTGCTATGGTACGTCACTCCTCCATTTCAATCATCGTGACATGTTATTTTTATGTCAGTTCTATTGGTCAAGTTTCTTAGGGACAGTTATTACAAGTTATCCTAAGAAAATAAGCACCTGCTAATATAAGCTCCATTTAATAAGCCAACCAGTTCTTTTCATTGCGTTTTCAGCTTAACTTTCGTATGATCAGTGAAAACTCTAGATGGTATTATATTTTTTTATTTTGCTGTCCATATGAAAATTAATTTGACTTGCAAACATCACAAATTGAACCCAGTGCAGTAATTAGTATGATAGGAAAATAGACCATCACTATTTGCTCAAAGATAGCATCTACTAGGCACAATCTACTTTGGTCAATGTTTTCCATAGAGATCCCATTGCCTAATTTAATCGAAGAACGCATGACCCACATTTAAATGAAGAACAATATTTATTGAAATTCGATGGTCCAAGTGGTTGGTTATTATCATATAGCAGCACCACCTGAAAGCATCATATAGCAGCAGCAGCAGCTCATAGCAACTCATCATACAGCAGCAGCAGTGTGCAATTCATCATATACAAGAAGCAACTCATAACAATTCATCATATAGCAGTAGCAGGAGCAGCTCATAGCGATTCATCATATAGGAGCAGCAGGAGCGGCTCATAGCAATTCATCATATAGCAGCAGTAAGAGCAGCTCACAGCAATTCATCATATAACATCAGTAGGAGCATCTTATAGCAAATCATCATATAGCAGTAGCAGCTCATAGCAATTCATCATATAGCAGCAGCAGCTCATAGAAATTCATCATATAGCAGCAGCAGCTCATAGCAATTCATCATATAGCAGTAGCAGGAGCAGCTCATAGCAATGCATCCTATAGCAGCAGCAGAAGCAGCTCATAGCAATTCATCGTATAGTGGATCAGAATGAAAATTTGGCAAGAAAATCAGAGGAGATCCTCACCTTGTTGGATGAGCTCATCCTTCAATAGCACCTCAAGGCCATGGCCTGGGAGGAAGGGAGGGGGAATAAGGTGCCTTCTGCCGCAGTGTGGCATAAGTTGTAGTTGTACAACGTCCGCCGGAGTAGTGCGTTGGACAAACCAAAGTGGAGCAGCTGCTGGAGACCATGAGAATGAGGGGCGGTGCCAGAGGGAGGCGTAGCCAGGGAGATTTGCCCCTACCCACGGGCCATGTAGCCTAGCTGGACAGAGCATCGTCGAGAACCAGGCCAGATGGGACCAGTGGCGACAGCTCACTGGAGGAACCCTAGTGCTGCAGGCAGGGGATCGAGGTAGAGGGAAAAGGGAGAGGAGATGCAAGCAGGCAGGGCAATGAACGCTTGTGTGTTTGTTTTTACTTGAGGGCCAGGTGTGACACGGGCGTCAGCAGTTGCATTTTGAGTGTAATATAGGCAGGCAACAGAGTCATTTCACTATTCCCTTCCCTTGAATTTTAGTGAGGTTCTACCCAAAACACCCCCCTCCAAAACGAAATTAGTTAAGCCCAAGCCCATAACTCAAAATGACTTCTTTACATCTTTTATGGCTTATTTTGACAATAAGCCCTGAAAAGGCGGAATCGAACTGGCCCTTAACCTGCAATTCAATTGTGCGTGCAATGATGAATCACTCCTGCCTGCTATAGTGTACATTTAGGCATCATCATACATGGCATAACCTAATACATGTGCATTCCATTCTAGAATCTGGAATATGCAATGTTTATGTTAGTTCATACATTGCACATGATGTTTAAATGCCCCTTATATCTCGTCAGTCAAGTGATGATCTTTAAGCCTCCTTCTTTCTTCCTTTATTGATATGTAAGATTTGCTCACACATCTGTTCAATTGCTTGTTTGCATCAGTCAGCCATACTAGGACTATTTGCTTTGATTACTTGTTGTTCTTGACCTAACACTCTAACAGAGCTTGTCAATGATTTAAACACTAAGGGCTGCTGTAGTGGGGCCTTGTCTAACTCATAGGTGACATAAAGGTTTGGCTGTACACTAAAGTAGGCTCTCCAAGAGTACCTGGAGATCCAGTTCAAAGGTATGCCTAGTTTTTACATAGTGCAGACATAGTAACTGCTCATTTCATTGTGTGTGAGTGCAAGAGATGCGGCATGTTTCATTATGTGGTATTGTTTTGTTATAATCTCATCCTTTTGTGTTCACAGACTGGAAAGGATGCATATTTATCTTCCAAGGAGATGAGTAACTAGTTTGTGTGACCTTGCAGAGGGGGTGCAATGAAGATAAGATTGAGGATTTCCAAGTACAAGATGTTAGGAAGGAGCCTTGCAAGAGAATTAGGAGCTGCGCTAAGCCTCTTCAACCTGTTAAGGTAAGTCGCTGTATCCAACTCAATAGTTCAATTCCTTGTTTGTTTCAGGCATAGTTAATTTGCTCTTTTCAATTGCTTTATTTGTCCTTAGTTAATGAGATGCCCAAAGAATGATGCCTGATGTTGGGTACTTGTATAACTATTAGTTGACATAATTAAAGGCCTTACCATTTAATTACTCTGCCGAAGTGTGCCTGAAGCTTGGAAGTCTATTAACCAACTATTATTGCATGAGGCTCACAATCTAGTTTATACTAGGCTAATCATTGCATAGTTTTGCTTGCTGTAGTATGTTTGTATGAAACCCTCTGATGTTCATTATGCTCCCTAAGACTTTAGTTGAGCTATAGAATGGCCAACTGCTTGCTTACTTATACGCAACGTGCTATCTAAATTTGTAACTTGTCTGTGTTTTGGATTGGACCCCAACATCATGCTCCTCCAGTGAGCTAAGAGAGATTTCTATATGCAGGCTGCACAGCCTATCTTTTTTATAATTTTTAAAATATCACCTGCTTATGCTTCATGACGTGTAACATTATTGTTAGTTCTGTTCTGCCATGTAGTACAAAATAGTAGCTTGCTCACTTCACTGTTGTAACTATATTTTTGCCCTAGTCATGTGTACTTGCGGAAACATTTCAGGATGAAGTGACATCAACACAAAGATCTGCGAGCAGTGCGGCATGGCCGTTACCAAATGATTATGCATTGGAATTGGAATGTCCTGATGTTCTCGAGGTGGCAAGACAATGTGTACATGATTCTCAATGTAAAATCCACAAGTTGAGACTAGACATGCAGGTATTAGATGCATGAGTCAAAAAATGAAACAAGACACTAAGGTAACCACGAAGGAATTGGAGATTTTGCAGATTGAAATTTGTACTATCTGAATCCGGCAAATCATGTTTTCTGAAGAGATTATAGTTCAAATGGAGTTAAGTTGATGCGCGTCCATGATGTATGAGCTGTATTTTCCTAGTGTATGTAATTTTCTGTTTGTGTATGCTTTATTATCACCAGTGCTGAACCATAATGCCCAGTGGGTATAATCGGTTGTAATTTCTTTATTGTATAGTGTAGGATTATTCTACATTTCTATGCCTTGGTCTCTTTGTTGTATAGTGTATGTTTTTTAGAGGTGATAGTATAGAGTAGGATAATTCTTTGAATATGCTATATCGTTCAAACGGGGGTCAACTCGCCCAAATGTTGTAGTGACCATGGCCCTCCACGAGCCGTACGATCCATGGGCCATCTACGGGACGGATGATACATGGGCCATCTACGGGACGGACGATCCATGGGCCTTCAATGGGTAGTCGGATCCATGGGCCTTCAATGGGCCGTCGGATCCATGGGTCTTGTACGGGCCGACTCATCTATGGGCCTTGTATAGGCCCTTAATGGGACGTAAACAGGCTAGAATGGAAATCGTACGTTTTATGGGCTAACCATAACGGGCCGTTAATAGGCCGTATTTGATGATGCTATGAAAACGACCCAACAGATTAACAGGCCACAAACGGGCCGACTGTATCCACGGGCTGAATTTGGCCCACAAGCATAAAAGGCCAGTAACGGGCCGTAAGTAACCGAATGCTGGAAATAAGCCCAAGAATAAATGGGCCCTGAGAAGGCCGAAAGGTAACACGGGCTGGAAATGACCCAACGGAATAATGGGCCGCTAATGGGTATAAAGCGATACACTGTTCATTACGGGCCGGTTTCACCACGGGTCGTTAATGGGCCAAGAGTTACAAAGGGACTCGTATGTGCTGAAAGATGTCATGGGCCATACATGGGCCGTAAGTTACAACAGGCTGGAATCATATTGGACGACCTAGATGACGCTACTGGGCCTAATACCGTTAGGCCGTAACGGGCCGTGAGTTAGCGGGCTGTAAATGGGCTATATGCAAACATGCCGTTAACAGGCTTTCATTGGGCCGGCCCGCCACCTTTTGACCAAGTCAAACGAGTTGGCCTTTTCACAGGAATGGGCCTCTATTGGGACGTGCCACGTGTCGACGTATCATAGGTGCCTTCTGTTCAATGAGTGGATTACATCTGTCCCAACGGTGAGCCGACACGTGTTTCCTCCGGCCAATGATGATTTTAAAAATGGAAAATCCCCATTGGTCGGGGATGTTAACAGGTTATCGGATCCAAAATCGGACCCGATACGGTGGATGCCACATGTCGGTCACCCTTGACGAAAGCACTTCTGTGATGCACAATTTATCGTCATGGAAGTGGACACTTCCATGATGATAATTTTGGTAATGTCATGGAACACTTCTACGACAACACAGGTATGACTATCTTGATTCTGTCATAAAATCGTCATGGATGTACATGCATGACAAAAAAACGCGACCTACTGTGATAAACACGTATCATCACGGAAGTGTATTTTTTTGTAGTGATGATTGCTATGATGATTGTTATGATCCCGTTGATTCTCTTGAAATATCCCTTTTTGATGATGTTTGCTATGCTTGTGGCCAAGATGCCAATATGAATTATGCTTCTGGAGATGAACTTGCTATAGTTCCTTATGTTAAACATGAAATTGTTGCTATTGCACCCACGCATGATAGTCCTATTATCTTTTTGAATTTTCCCGACTACACTATATCGGAGAAGTTTGTGCTTATTAAGAACTATATTGATGGGTTGCATTCTACTACTACACATCATGATTTTGATAGATATAATATGCATGTGCTTGCTGCTCCTACTTACAATTATTATGAGAGAGGAACTATATCTCCACCTCTCTATGTTTCCGACATGATAAAATTGCAAGAAACTGCTTATACTATGCATTGGCCTTTACTTGGTGTGCATGAATTGTTCTTTGATGACATGCCTATGCATAGGAAGAGAGTTAGACTTCGTTGTTGCATGATATATGATACTTTGTGCTCACTACTAAATTACAAATCATTGTTAATTAAAATTGGCTTGGATATACCTTGGTATCCGGTGAATCCATTACTTGAGCACTTTATGCCTAGCTTAATGGCTTTAAAGAGAGCACTGCCAGGGAGACAACCCGGAAGTTTTAGAGAGTCATTTATTTCTGTTGAGTTCTTTTATATAGTCTAAAAACAAAAAAAAAAGAGGGGAACCTTAAACTTTTCAAAAAGGAAAGTGAAAGTGAGAAAGACAAGCATTGTTGAAGTGGGAGAGCTCCTTGAACTTTGTTCATGCTCATGGAAACTTTGTGAATCTTAATTACAACAAATTTTCATCAAAAATAATTATCCCCTTGTACAATTCCATTGTATTATAAAAATAATGTGCCAAGGTTTCCCTTTAGGATGTTTACAATGCTTGTTCGTTTGTACGGTGCAGGACAGAAACTTTGGCTCGAGTGCGCGATTTTACATTTTTTACTGGAACGTTAAACGGTTCTGATTCTTTTTGCAGTCTCTTTCTATACAAATTTTCTATTTTTCCTAAGTTTGGTAGAATTTTTGGGGTAATAGAAGTATGGTGAATGTTCAGATTTCTCCAGACTGTTCTGTTTTTGACAGATTCTGTTTTGGATGCATAGTTTGCTTGTTTTGATGAAACCATCAATTTATATCAGTGAATTAAGCCATGCAAAAGCTATATTACAGTAGACACAATGCAAAAACAAAATATGAATTGGTTTTCAATAGTACCTAGAGTAGTGATTTGCTTTTTTATACTAACGGATCTTACCAAATTTTCTGTTGAAGTTTTGTGTGGATGAAGTGTTTAATCGAGGAGGTCTCGATATGAGGAAAAGGAAGAGAGGCAAGAGCTCAAGATTGGGGATACCCAAGGCACCCCAAGTAAATATTCAAGGATACTCAAGCGTCTAAGCTTGGGGATGCCCCGGAAGTCATCCCCTCTTTCTTCAACAATTATCGGTATGTTTTCGGATTCGTTTCGTTCATGCGATATGTGCAAGTCTTGGAGCGTCTTTTGCATTTAGTTTTCACTTTTCTTTTATGCACCATGCTGGTTTGAGATAGTCCATGGTTGATTTATAGAATGCTCATTACCCTTCACTTAAATCTTTTGAGTATGGCTTTATAGAATGCTTCATGTGCTTCACTTATATCATTTGAAGTTTGGATTGCCTGTTTCTCTTCACATAGAAACGCGCCATTGGTAGAATGCTCTTTGGCTTCACTTATATTTGTTAGAGCGTGGGCATATATTTTGTAGAAATAATTAAACTCTCTTGCTTCACTTATATCTATTTAGAGAGATGACAGGAATTGGTCATTCACATGGTTAGTCATAAAATCCTACATAAAATTGGTAGATCACTGAATATGATAGGTTTGATTCCTTGCAATAGTTTTGCGATATAAAGGTGGTGATATTAGAGTCATGCTAGTGGGTAGTTGTGTATTGTAGAAATACTTGTATTGAAGTTTATGATTCCCATAGCATGCACATATGATGAACCGTTATGTAACGAAGTTGGAGCATTAGGTATTTATTGATTGTCTTCCTTACGAGTGGAGGTCGGGGGATCGCCGATGGTTAACTCCTACCAACCTCCCCCCTAGGAGTATGCGTGTAGTACTTTGTTTCGAGGGATAATAAACTTTTGCAATAAGTATGTGAGTTCTTTAGGACTAATGTTGAGTCCATGGATTATACGCAGTCTCACCCGTCCATCATTGCTAGCCTCTTTAGTACCGTGCATTGCCCTTTCTCACCTCGAGAGTTGGTGCATACTTCGCCAGTGCATCCAAACCCCGTGATACGATATGCTATATCACACATAAGCCTCCTTATATCTTCCTCAAAGAAGCCACTGTAACAGACTGGTTTTTGGCCCTTTTCTTTTCTTTTGATATTTGGTTTTTGCTCTGTTTTTCTTTTTGGAGTGGTTCCGTGGCCTTGCCACCTGGGAAATCATCCTCATTCCCCCTCCCAAGTGGCTCATCATTCTCAAAACCTTGCCAAAGATCATGTCTCTTCACTCCTTGACCAAACCCTAAAATTCTTTTCTAGGGAATATTCCTTTTTTCTATTAAAGGAATAACCCTATCTGCCCTAGGTTGTGAAGCAACCTATATTTCTATCCATCCAAAAATTCCCAATTAATTCTCATAATTACTTTGGGTAATATGTTGATAAAATATGCCCAAACTTTCCTGTCCTAGCTCAAGAATAATTCCCCAATAATTATTTTTCTATTCTTCCCTGAATGGCACTTTGTGAAGGAAGTGTTATTTATATTTTTCCTAGTGGCTCCAAACCTTTTTGGGCATGATTATATGTCCAAATAATTGCCTCATGCACAAGTTCAAATTTATTTGCCTAGCAAATCTTCCTCAGTGAATTTTCAAAGTTTCTGTCAGACAAAAGGCTTTGTGAAGGAGTACTAGCTAGGAGTATCCAAATGAGTTGAACTTTTGCACACTCCTTCATGTGGTAATATTAACCCCTTCCACCCATTTGCAGCCCATCCAATCATCTATGTGAGCACAGGAGTAAATCTTTGATTCTGGCAATATTTACAGGTTGTGAAGCAAGTGTATTTTATATTGCTTCAAAAATCCTGTAAAATTACCAGATCATTCTTATACCCATAAAACATCTCTCCACCCATTTTGAAATCATTTCAATGATCCATTTTATCACCCAAATTAATCCAAGTTTCTGGACAGAAATGATATTTGCGAAGCAAGTGCCATTTTGGCTGGTCCATTTGGCATGAGCTTTTTACAACATATTCATATGTCCAAGTAATAAAGCTTTCCACAATCTTAGCTCAAGTTGCTTCTCCAGGTGAGTGCATCATCCAAATTTAGTTTCTGACCAGATGTGGCAGTTGCAAAGTAAGTGCATTAAATCTTGGTCCATTCCTTCCGAAACTCCCCAGGACTGTAGTCCTTCCTAGCCTAAACACCCCAGACATAACACTTGACACATAGCATCTCTCTGTTGATCACACTTTGTTGATAAAGTTTACTGCAGTAAACTTCAGAGCTCATTTACAGTTCAACCACTGCACCTTTAACCGAGATACCACCACAGTTAAAACCTTCCTTCGAAGGACTTACCCCGAGACAACAATGGCTAGCCATTTGGCTCTTCTTGATGTAGTCTGCGCGGTGACCACCGCTTTGGCATGCAATGGCCGCGCCTAGAGCGTCTTCTTGCTCGGGCCCCTCCTCCGCTCGGCGTCTCAGCGAGCATGGGCCTGTCCAGCGTGTTCCCCGCGTTGTCGCCGTCCTTCGGGAGCATCTCCCCCTCCGTCAGCGCTCGTCGTTGTGCGCCACGGGCGCACTTTGGCCGACCAAGCATTAATGTCACTATGGCTTCTTCCTTCTCTTGTCCCCGAGCTTTGCTCATCTCCGTGACCTCTGTGGCTCCTCTGTTGCCTCCTTCATCGCCTTCATGTGCCTCCCCGTGATCGCTGCCGTCGCCAGGACCTTAGTCGGACGTACGCTGCGGCACTCGAGCACGTGCCTCTCGCCCCAGAAATTTATTGCCATCCCTGAGCCCCCCGAGCACCTCACCAGTCTCCCCTTGCACCACTATGCCTCCCCAGCCTCTCAGAACCTCACCGGAGTGCCTACCGAAGCTCCTCTGCCACCACGGTCGCTGGCGAGTCTCGCCTTGATTCCGGTGAACCATTGCTTCCCCCTCCTCCTCTCCTCTTCCAGAGCTCCACCCAAACCCCAGCGCACCTCTCCCTTCTCTCAGCTTGACGACGGGTCGACCATGGCCTCGACCCCAACTCCGGCCGAGCCGCCACCCGCCACAGCCCTCGCCTCCGCCGTTCCCGAGCACTCCGGTAGCCGTGCTACCCTGGGATGGGTTGTCCTCGTTGCCCTGAGCACGTGGGTAGGTCGGGCGCCACCTATGGTCGTCGGAGTCGCCGGAAAACCTCGTCGGGGTCGGCTCTACCTCGGCTAGGCGCGGGCGCGAGCGAGGAGAAGAAGGAGACGACCCCCCTCCCTGCCAGCTGGTCGCGGCCCCGCATGTCAGCGAGACTAGGCCCGGCCCCCGCTCCTCCCAGCTAGAGTAAGTGAAAGCGTATTCTGCCAAATACGTTTTCTGTTTTTCAAGTCAAGGTCTTATTTGTGGATAAAATTTTACAGATAGGTCCCTGGAAAAAAACAACTATAATGTTTTAACCGTAGCTCCAAATCAGGCGAATCCAAAGCCCACGTCTTTGTTTCGTCGAGCGTATTCTGATGGGTCCAATTTCACCATGGCTTGGCATACAGAAAATGACCATTTTGCCCCTACCCTTAATCAACCCCCTCTGATAGAGAATGATTTCCGACGATTCTTTCCGCGTGTTTCTCGCACTTCTCCCTGGTACCTTCTTCATCCCCAGGCAAGCCACACCCTCCATTTGCATCACTATAATGCAGTGACATGGTTTAATCTATTTGAACTTGTTTAAAATATTGCTATTGCTACATGACATTGTGCATGGCATTTTCTTGGAGTATTATTTTGGTCTTGCTGTTGCCATGCTATTGTTTGGATTACTAGGAGTTATGCTTGTAGTTGATGAGTATCATGTTGACATTGGAGTATTAGTGGTTGATATTATGATTGTTTCATGATGATATCTATTAGTGTATTTTGGAGTATTACTTTGGATGTCATGCTACCTTTGGATCATTAGTGGTTAGTATGATTATTTTCATGATGCTAGTTGATGTTTTGTTGCTTGGAGTATTATTTTCGGAGATGGTGTTTACATGTGGATCGTAGTTGGATAGCTTTGTTCTTGTTATTGGAGTGGTAGAGTTATTATTTCAGATTCTTCATGATAGAAATGTTATGCTATCCTTGGAGTATTTTGATATGATGATATTATGCATAGATTATTTGTTGGATATTGCTAGGACTTGGATTATAGTTTGATAGTTTATATCGGAGTATCAGTTGTGACAATTATATTTTTGATGATAAATTCCGTCATTAAGTTGGTCAGGTGCCACCGAACCGGGCTTTTCCAGTGCAACCACATTTGCCTTTATGGGAAGGCCCTAATGCGATGCTATTGTCGTGCCTCTCACCGGTGCCTCCAACGAGGGAAGGTTATGGGCACGCGCTACCCTGATCAGGTAGGCGTACATAAGCCTTGTGTGCCCGTAGTTGGATTTTGCGCGCTTTTGTCCCCGTTTGGGACTGTTTTTGTTTGCCACGACGGTGACCGTTGGTGCCTTTGGTAGGCACGGGGCCACCTAGGACTGAACCCAAAGGGGGTGTTGGTCGGAGTGGCCAGGAGAGTGTCATGGCAGCAGATCGGTTTGTCGGAACGCCGTTGGTCCACCCGAATGGGAATGCGAGGCCATTGGTTCCATGGTGTGGGTACAGTGCGCTACCTCTGCAGAATGTGTGTTTAAGCTATCGATAGCCGCATCCATACTAGGTCACACCGTTCGATCAACACTCACGTGATGGAATGACTTATAGCTGCTTTATATGATATATGTGAGCAGTAACAGTTTGGCAGGATGTTGACGATGATGTTTAGATGATCTTGAGAATGATCATTCAGTTTGTGATGTGGTCACGAGGTGACCATGTGGATATTTTGATCACGAGGTGATCATGTGGACCACGAGGTGGTTGACATGGTATTTGCTTGGCCAGTTAGCGAAGAATGAGATTGTTGTTGGTATTGAGATGTTGGTTTATTAGTATTGTAGTAGTTACATATCATGCTTAGTAGTTGTTATTGTATCATGGTAGCTGTTAATTTATTTAACCTACTTAATGCTATGTTGTTGTCTTGCCTTGGTGTTTTTTGGTTGTTGTGAGCTTGCAAGTACATTCAATGTACTGACCTGACGTGTCATGCCAGATTGCAGGTGATGCCATGATTGCTTGATTGCTTGTCGTGGTTTCCGTTTGTGCGAGCTAGATCGTGTCCCAGCCAGAGTCCCTGCGGAGTGGAGTTCACTACCTTTGTTGTTGTTCCGCTGCTAGAAGATTTCCGCTGCTACGAGTTGTTCTACTGCTAGCATAGAGCAAGTGTAGTATCACAGGCGTAGTGTCGCCCTGCTGATGTGAACCTTTGTAACAGCATACCTTTGTATTATTATTCTTGTAATAAGAGTTGATTTGTTCTATGTCAAGTAGTGTCGTATTCCAGAGACTTCTCCTTGATCTCTGGGCTGGAATACGGGGTGTTCCGGTTTCTTTGAGCCGGGGTGCCACAACCACCATACCTACCTATCATGGCATTTCCATAGCCATTCCGAGATATATTGCCATGCAACTTCCATCATCATCATATACATGACTTGAGAATTCATTGTCATATTGCTTTGCAGGATCGTAAGATAGCTAGCATGATGTTTTTATGGCTTGTCCGTTTTTTGATGTCATTGCTACTCTAGATCATTGCACATCCCGGTACACCGCAGGAGGCATTCATATAGAGTCATATATTTGTTCTAGATGTCGAGTTGTAATGTTAAGTTGTAAGTAAATAAAAGTGTGATGATCATCATTATTAGAGCATTGCCCCAATAAAAAAAGAGGCCAAAGAAGCCTAAATAAATAAAAAATGGCGCCAAAGAAGCCCGCCCAAAAAAAGAAAAAAAGAAAAAAAGAAAAAAAGAAAAGGGGCAATGTTACTAACATTTTCCACACTTGTGCTTCAAAGTAGCACCATGTTCTTCATATAGAGAGTCTCCTATATTGTCGCTTTCATATACTAGTGGGAATTTTTCATTATAGAACTTGGCTTGTATATTCCGATGATGGGCTTGCTCAAATGCCCGAGGTCTTCATGAGCAAGCAAGTTGGATGCACACCCACTTAGTTTCAAGTTTGAGCTTTCATACACTTATAGCTCTTACTGCGTCCGTTGCATGGCAATCCCTACTACTCACATTGACATCAATTGATGGGTATCTCCATAGCCCGTTGATTAGCCGCATCGATGTGAGACTTTCTCCTTTTTTGTCTTCTCCACATAACCCCCACCATCATATTCTATTCCACCTATACTGCTATATCCATGGCTCACACTCATGTATTGCGTGAGAGTTGAAAAAGTTTGAGAATACTAAAGTATGAAACAATTGCTTGGCTAAAACCGGGGTTGTGCATGATTTAAATACTTTGTGTGATGAAGATGGAGCATAGCCAGACTATATGATTTTGTAGGGATAACTTTCTTTGGCCATGTTGTTTTGAAAAGACATGATTGCCTTATTAGTACACTTGAAGTATTATCTTTCACGCTCATGTATCGGAGTTACGGATCTCCGGATATATAAGAAACTATGAAAGGGCAGAATCCCAGAATGCAAAAATAGAGAGAAACAGAGAGACAGATCCAATCTAGGTAGAAGGTCATGGAAGAAGAAGAAGAAGGGGGATCTCTCCCCCTTGCTTCCGGTGACGCCGAAATGCCGCCGGGGGCCATCAACATCACCGCGATCTACACCAACACCTCTGCCATGTTCACCAACATCTCCATCACCTTCCCCCATCTATATTCAGTAGTCCACTCTCCCGCAACCCGTTGTACCCTCTACTTGAACATGGTGCTTTATCCTTCATATTATTATCCAATGATGTGTTGCCATCCTATGATGTTTGAGTAGATTTTCGTTGTCCTACTGGTGATTGATGAATTGCTATTATTGGTTTAATTTGCTTGTGGTTATGTTGCTGTCCTATTGTGCACTCCATGTCGCGCAAGCATGAGGGATTCCCGCTATAGGGTGTTGCAATATGTTCATGATTCGCTTATAGTGGGTTGCTTGAGTGACAGAAGCATAAACCCGAGTAAGGGGGTTGTGGCGTATGGGATAAACGGGACTTGATACTTTAATGCTATGGTTGGGTTTTACCTTAATGATCTTTAGTAGTTGTGGATGCTTGCTACAGCTCCAATCACAAATGCATATGATCCAAGAATAGAAAGTATGTTAGCTTATGCCTCTCCCACATAAAACTTCCTATCGGTCTAGTAAAGTACTCAATTGCTTAGGGACAATTTCACAACTCCTACCACCACTTTTCCACACTTGCTATATTTACTTTATTGCTTCTTTATGTAAACAACCCCTAGTTTATATTTATGTGCTCTTTATTATCTTGCAAACCTATCCAACAACACCTACATAGTACTTCTAGTTTCATACTTGTTCTATGTAAAGCGAACGTCAAGCGTGCGTAGAGTTGTATCGGTGGTCGATAGAACTTGAGGGAATATTTGTTCTACCTTTAGCTCCTGGTGGGTTCGACACTCTTACTTATCGAAAGAGGCTACAATTGATCCCCTACACTTGTGGCTTATCATCGATCAAGCTAAATTGCTATTGAATAATATGTTGACTAATGAAAATAATTGGACACTTCCTAAGCCAATTCCTGAGCCAACTCCTGAGCCAACTCCGAAGAAAAGGGGGTTCTATTTTTCAGTCCTGAAGATATGCAAGAGGCACAGAAATCTGTGAAAGAAAAAGGTATCAAAGCTGAAGATGTTAAGAATTTACCTCCTGTTGAAGAAATACACGGTCTTAATATACCACCTATTGAAGAAACACATGTTCTTGATAACCCGACACAGGTAGTAAAGGTGAATTCTCTCTATAGGTATGATAAACTTGAAATCCCGTCTACTATGTTTCCTAGCCAATGTTTAGATGAATTTGATGAATTTATTTCTAGACAAGAAAATTTCAATGCTTATGTTGGTAGAGAATTAAAGAGTAATGCTTATATGATTGGACACTTGAGCGATTATATGGCTAGAGTTAAGGTGAACTAAAACTGATTAGTAAATATGCTTCTAAGGTTACCACTCAAGCAGAACAAGTACTTAAAGCTCAAAGTGAATTTCTCGATGAATTAAATAATAATCATGACCATGCTGTTAGAGTGGCTACTAGAAATGATAAAATGACTCAGGAACCTTTGTATCCTGAAGGCCGCCCTAAGAGAATCGAGCAAGATTCTCAGAAAAATAATTTAGATGCACCTAGTCCTTTTAAAAAGAAGAAAAAGAAAAATGATAGGACTTTGCATGCTTCTAGTGAACCTGTTGTAGACACACCTAAGAATCCCAATGATATTTCTATTTCTGATGCTGAAACACAATCTGGTGATGAACATGAACCTAGTGATAATGTTAATGATAATGTTCATGTTGATGCTCGACCTAGCAATAATAATGATGTGGAGATTGAACCTGTTGTTGATCTTGATAACCCACAATCAAAGAATCGATGTTATGATAAGAGAGACTTTGCTGCTAGGAAGCACGGTAAAGAAAGAGAACCATGGGTTCAGAAACCCATGCCCTTTCCTCCTAAACCATCCAAGAAAAAGGATGATGAGGATTTTGAGCGCTTTGCTAAAATGATTAGACCTATCTTCTTACATATGCGCTTAACTGATATGCTTAAACTAAATCCTTATGCTAAATACATGAAAGATATTATTACAAATAAAAGGAAGATTCCGGAAGCTGAAATTTCCACCATGCTTGCTAATTATACTTTTAAGGCTGGAATACCAAAGAAACTAGGAGATCCAGGAGTACCAACTATACCATGCTCCATTAAAACAAACTATGTTAAAACTGCCTTATGTGATCTTGGAGCCGGTGTTAGTGTTATGCCTCTCTCTTTGTATTGTAGACTTCAGTTGAGTAAGTTGACACCTACTGAAATATCTTTGCAAATGGCCGATAAATCAACTGCTATACCTGTCGGTATTTGTGAGGATATGCCTGTTGTGGTTGCAAACGTTACTATTCTAATAGACTTTGTTACTCTTGATATTCCCGAGGACGATAGTATGTCGATTATCCTTGCTAGACCCTTTTTGAATACTGCAGGGGCTGTTATTGATTACAACAAAGGCAATGTCACTTTTCATGTTAATGGTAATGAGCATACGGGGCACTTTCTGAGGAAACAACCTCAAGTTCATAGTATCAATTCTATTGGAAAAATTCCAACTATCATTATTGGAGGTTTTGAATTTCCACTTCCTGCTGTCAGAAAGAAATATGATATTGTTATTATTGGGGATGTTCATATCCCCGTTGAGGTAACCTAGTGTTATTTGGAATTTCTTTGGTTCCATGTTATTCGAAATGAGTTTGTTAACAAGACTTGATCAACCTTGTTAGTGGATTCCTTTTGATGATCATGAGATGGATGAAGTTAGAAGGCACAACCTTCTGTACCCTCTTTTTACTTTCTGTTATGTAGAATAAATAAAGCAAAAAATAGTATTTTCTGTCTGTTTTCTAAATTATCCATGCAATAAAAAATACCCCGAAAATAGAAGTTCTCCAAATGCCCTCCCAATTTAATATGACTTTTTCTGGAATACTTGAGAATATTTGGCTCTAAGAACACAGCAGGGGGAGCAAGCACCTGGCCACGAGGGTCCAGGGCACGCCCCCTGCCTCGTGGGTCCACGGTGGCCCCCATCCACTTATTCCTGCACCCACACACTTCTTCTTCCACCCAAAAAATCACCATCCAGCCCAAGCACGAGTTCTAGCTCACTTTGCTACCATTTTTGATCTTCTTGCTGAAAGCTCCATTCACAAAACTGCTTTGGGTGATTGTTCCTTGGTATGCGAACCCTCCAATGGTCCAATTAGTTTTTGTTCTAGTGACCCTGTTCATTGCAAATTTTTGCTGCCAAGGTGACCCTGTTCTTGAGCTTGCATGTCAAATTTATTAGGCCCCAAGTAATTCTAATGCATGATATAGGCTCTAGGCACTAGTGGGAGTAGTTGCTATCAATGTTGTTTAGTTTGACTAGTACAAATGCCCGTGCGTTGCACTGGGCGACAAAAGGGTTACAACCTTCTTTATGTGTCATTTTGCATTATTTTTTATATCCAATTTTAATAAACGTTGATAATAATGTTGAACCTAGAAATTTCCTTATTTTTAATAAAATTTAATGTTTTCATTAAAAATGTAACACCTTTTTAAGAATAGTTAACATTTTTATGAAAATTGGAACATTTCTCTATAGATTAACATTTTTTAGCACATGTTTTTTTAAAGAATGTTTTTCTGTTGTACATTTTGAAATGGTTTTTTTAGTAAGGAGTGAGTTTTGGGGGAATTTTGAAGTGTTTTTCAAAAGTACGAACATATTTTTTTGAAATATTTTCGAACTATTTTATGTGTTAAACTTTTGGGCATTTTTGTGTGGTAATTTTTACAGATGGTTGGTTGTTTGGTTGGGAAGAGTTTTAACTATTTGGGCTTGGTCTTAACAAAATAGTGAACGTACACAGAAGGACTCATGAACTATCTTCCTACACTTGCTCTAGTACTGCCTTATGTTCTAGTAAAAGTAGTACTCCCTTGTCCGCCGTCGTGAAGGCTCTTCCTTATCCTTCCCCATTCTTCAATACTCCCTTGTGCGCCATCACCGTCCGCGTTGATGATTCACACAGGGTGAGATGCGGTCTGCCATCCGAGGCCATCGTCGCCACCAGCGGCAGGGCGAGAGCTATTGCGGGTAGCACCGCTTGCGTCCGGTGCGCCTTAGCCCGAGCCTAAGCTGTTGCAGCTGCTCATGTCTCTGTTCCCCGCCGAATAACATCGTGTGTGGGGGCGGTCAGTTTATACCCCGAGATACAACATGAGCCTGAGCCTAAGTTGTTGCATCCATGAACATTGTCATAGTTCCCAGCAGTAATCTAATAAGTAAGGAGTCCACAAAAATAGCAGGCAAACACCTCCTCCTCCAAGAAAGAAAGCTAGGGTTTTTGCCTCTTGCCAGCGCCACCGCAGGTCTGCCTCGTCTCTGGTGGCCCTAGGGTCCTGCCAAGGGCCGGCGGGAGGGCTCCGTTTTCAGTCGTTTTTTCCTGTCTTGTTAGGGTTTGTGTCCTGCTCAGGATGAAGAGACGGCGGCGGCTCCCTGAAGATGGAATAAAGGTCTCCTCGCCTAGCCCCCGTTTCAGCGGTGCATCTAGCATTGTTGGTGGGCGTGTGGAGGTGTGTCTCCGGCGGATCTAACTTCGATGGATTTACTCGGATCTCGTCGTTGTTCGTCTACGTTCTTGTGTCTTCGGGTTGAATCCTTCCAACCTATGTTATTCTTCATCGGCGGCGGTTGCTATTTTGGAGCGCTGTTCTCATGGGGGCTTAGCACGACGACTTCTCGACTGTCTACTACAACAAGTTGTGCCCGACTCCGGCGATGGAGGGGTGATGACGACAGCGCGCCTTCGGCTCGCTTCAGTGCTTGTAGTCGTCGCTAGGTGGTGTACGGATCTGGATGTTATTTTTATTTCTGGTGTCCGTGCCATAATTGAAGATGAATAGATTGGATGTTTTTCCGCAAAAAAAAATTTAATAAGGAAGGAAATAATTGTGACAAATACAATTAAGAAACTGTAATGACATGCAATATTGATCACCATCTGCAAAGACTCGCAATTACAACAGAATACAAGCAGAAAAATCATTTGAACGATACCAATGGAAACCCCGGGTATTAATTGGATAATTGAAAAACAAACAAGCTACCCTTGAGGGATACTTATGGACGGGAGGAGCTGGGCAGCATGTTTTTGGAGAACTTACTAAAACAATCAAACTGAATTATGAGAGTAAAAAAACTTGTGAAACCAAATGACAACTTAATTTGAAGAACGGTCTGTCAATACTCTAAAAAGAAAGGGAATGTTATATAGTATGCAATAAGGCACACCTCCATGCATGTCGAAAAAGAAGAACTTTATGTCAGCATATATATCATGAGTAAGAATAGTAACAGGAAGAATAATTGACACATGAGTACGTACCAGAAAGCAAGGATATCTATAGAGAACTAATTGACACATGAGTACGTACGGGCAGCAATAATTGGTACCGCTGCTGCAAGCAATGCCATTCAGGCCATGCTAGGAAATAACCTATATGTTCTCTATTTTTGTGTGGGAGGAGGCCATCCATATACATCAGAAGTATTACGTACTTAAGGAACACCGCCTGCATTTGCTAGAAGTTGCATAGGAGTTTAGGACTATGATTTAGTGGCGCATCTGCCTAGTGCTATGACCGTCCTAGGTGTGCAAAACGGAATCTTGGAGGAACTCCGACAGCATGTTAGCTGATCGTCTATCCTCTCTGTTCCTCAAGTATGCTCTTGACGGCGGACACTGTAAACCAGAGCTCACGCCACACCGTTACGCAGCTACCTTTTTTAAGGACACGGAACCTTTCCTTCTCTCAGGCTGGCGCTGGTCATAGTGGGGAGTAACTTAGACTAGTGTCATGCATATGACACTAGTATAAGTTATTATCTTAATAGTGCAAAGTAACATAGTAGTAGTATCATAGATTGCTTCATTATTATCTCATAGACTCAGTTTGCCTCGGGAAGCGCTATGTTACAGTAACATATTATGTTACCACAAGCACCTCTTTCCTCATTAAATACTTGCACCATAAGCAAAATTCTCTGGGGATGTGTTAAGTTACGACCTAAGTTACTCCCACTATGGCTAGCCTCAAGGAGAGTCTTTTACCAGGCCTCTCTCACTTGTAATGGCATATCAGCCCACCTCCATAATTTGTGCAGTTAATTTCGTCGTTCCTTCCTCTTTTATTGGGCCCACGCTTCATCGTTTTCTATTGTTTGTTGCTTGCTGATGTCTAGGCGACTCGTGGAAGTATATAAATTGGTGGATGTTATCGTACAAAACGCAAGGTGGGACTATTCCATTAAGTAACAAACCTAATTTGTATCACAACCAAAATTTGGTTGAGGTGGCTGCAGTCTTCGTGACGGGAGATGAGTCCTTGGGTTCGAACCTTGGCATGAACAATTTATTTTTCTTTTGGGCTAGTGGTGCACTGGGACACAGGCCTTGCAGCGGTGTTAGCCTCCTAGGTGTGCCCTAATATAACCTCGATGGCTTAGGCGGGCGGGCGACGGACGAAATTTGAGGGACGATGACGGCGGACGAAAAACGGACCAAATTATGGTGGTAAAAAGCAATAGCTCCTTTATTATTATGGTAACATTCACTTTTATTTTAAGTTACTAAAAAAATCAGAAATTTTCAAAAAAAGATGAAGAGATTTTTCTCGAGGGGCACTTCTAGCCAAGGCTCCAAGGATAAGTAAGCTAAGGAGAATGAAAAGCCCAAGTATAATCTTCCTCGTGTGGCGGAAGTACGGCCGTGTGAATGGCCTTGTGATGATTTATTGACAGCAGCCGGGATTTATGATGATTTTTATTCGTTGGATGATAATGCGGGCCTCACTGACTTCCTCCACGACCGGATCGAATAATATCTCTTAGTCACCAATACTTTCGTGCAAAACTTTTACTATTATCATAAGAAATCACCTCCTTCAGTAGAGTTTCATTTATATAATGTGGCTAGGGAGATGTCGCTATATGAATTTTGCACGGTTTGCAAGATACTCTTTGGGGGCAGCTTAGAGGAATCACATCGTAAAGATGTGGATGGATTTATTGATACTATTACCGTAGGGGAATCGAGGAAGGTTTCCGATGCAAGAATTACTAGCATACATTTTCCTGTTTTATGCTAATCGTCCTGAAGCATCTTAGCATAGGACCATAATAGGGCCCCATGTTTGAAGATATCTATGCATAGGGCTGAAGCATCTTAAAATTTAATAAACGATTAAGCCTGAACCGTACATAGGGCCCCATCTTTGAAGATATCTATGTTGCACGCCTTGCTAAACATTTCAGGATACATATTAGGCATTTTGAGAAAGAGAAAAAATTGCTGCCCCCTACCTTTCTAGATTATAAGAGCATGGTAGCACATGAGTTTATTGTTAAAAATGATGATAAGATGCTTCTGTATAATTCGAGATGTCACAAGAAACACAGTGATACTATTATCTTGTCTGCGCCCTCTTTGTTTGATTTAACTGCAGGCCATTACCTCGTCTTGCCGGCAGCCGTTTACGCGTACCGGGGCCATACATCAACCCCAGAGCCTGAGCTGGAACCACCACTTGACCCTTTTCGACCATCTTGTTATCAGTGGGATCCGGAGGAGATCGCCAGTCAGTGGCAGTACGATGACACTCCTTAGTACACCGGGGAGAGTAGCCGCGATTCGTGGGCATAGACCAACTTAGGCCAAAAGCCTATGCTTGAGGGAGTACGTATTTCTCACCGACATTACATTCATGTTCACACACTCATTCTAGTTGTCGATGCTCATACTTTTTCATTGTACTATCCATGCTAGTTTAATTTATTTTTCTAGATTTCTTCTTGTGTGTTTGATAAAGCTTAAAACAAAACAAAAAATTTAGTTAGTTTACTTTCCATGATGTAGTAGTAGTAATTAAAAGAAAACCCAAAAAGATTTCTCCTTCTTCTTTTGCTTATTGGGAGCTTTCCCGTGTAAATAGTTTTATTTCTTTTCTTTCCTTTGGGGTCGAGAGGAGAAGACCATAATGAAAATGTTTAGTGGCTCTAATATGCATTATTCTTGATTTAACCAAGAGCCCATATTACATTGTCTTCTCCCTTGGATTGAATGCTTGTAGATTCCAGCTTAGTCCAATGACGTGCACTATTATTATTATCCACACCATTCGGTCGTGCAAGTGAAAGGCAATAATGACGATATATGATGGACTGATTGAGATGAGAGAAGCTGGTATGAACTTGACCTCTCTTGTTTTTGTAAATATGATTAGTTCATCGTTCCTAATTCAGCCTATTATGAATAAACATGTTTGCGATGACAATTAGAGATTATAGTTGCTTATGCCATGCTTAATTAGATAGGAGCTTATAATGGTTTACCTTGCGTGCCAACATGCTATTAAATTGGTTGTGATGTGGTATGATAGGGTGGTATCCTCCTTTGAATGATTCGGGTGACTTGACTTGGCACATGTTCACACATGTAGTTCAAACAAAATCAACATAGCCTTCACGATATTTATGTTCATGGTGGATTATATCCTACTCATGCTTGCACTCGGTGTTGATTAATTTTAATGCATGTTCATGACTGTTGTCGCTCTCTTAGTTGGTCGCTTCCCAGTCTCTTTCTAGCCTTCACCTGTACTATGTGGGAATACTGCTTGTGCATCCAAACTCCATAAACCCCAAAGTTATTCCATATGAGTCCACCATACCTTCCTATATGCGTATCTACCTACCATTCCAAGTAAATTTGTATGTGCCAAACTCCAAACCTTCAAATGAAATTTTGTTTTGTATGCTCGAACAGCTCATGTATCAAGTAGGGTCGTCTGTATCTTCCATTTTAGGCGGGTTATTCTCAAAAGGAGTGGACTCCACTTCTCATTCACGAGAAAATGGTTGGTCACTGGGATGCCCAGTCCCATGCTCAAATCAAACCAAAATAATTAAACAAAACTCCCCCGGGATTGTTACTAGTTGGAGGCACCCGTTGTTTCGGGCAAGCCATGGATTGATGCTCATTGGTGGTGGGGGAGTATAAACTTTACCATTCTGTTTGGGAACCGCCTATAATGTTTGTAGCATGGAAGATATCGAGATCTCTTAGTCGTTATGTTGAAAGTGAAAGTATACCGCTCAAAATGTTATTTATCTCTATTTCAAAATCGAGCTCTGGCACCTCTACAAATCTCTGCTTCCCTCTGCGAAGGGCCTATCTATTTAGTTTTATGTTGAGTCATCACCCTCTTATTAAAAAGCACCCGCTGGAGAGCACCGCTGTCATTTGCATGCATTACTATTGGTTTATATTGGGTATGACTATGACTGGATCTCTTTTACCATGAATTACAATGTTTAGTCAGTCCTTGATCTTTGAAGGTGCTCTACATTTATGTTTTGCGGTCTCAGAAAGGGCTAGCGAGATACCAACTTGTCATATCATATTATGATTGTTTTGAGAAAGTATTGTCATCCGAGATTTATTATTATTGCTCGCTAGTTGATTATGCCATTGATATGAGTAAACATGAGACCTAAGTGTTATTGTGAATATGGTTAGTTCATAATCTTTGCTGAAAACTTGAATGCCGAATTTACATATTTGCAACAACAAGAGCAAACAGAGTTTGTAAAAGTTTTTTCTTTATCACTTTCAGTTTATCAACTGAATTGCTTGAGGACAAGCAAAGGTTTAAGCTTGGGGGAGTTGATATGTCTCTGTCGTATCTACTTTTCCAAACACTTTTGCCCTTGTTTTGGATTCTAACTTGCGTGATTTGGATGGAACTAACCCTGACTGACGCTGTTTTCAGCAGAACTGCCATGGTGTTATTTTTGTACAGAAATAAAAGTTCTCGGAATGACCTGAAAATCCATGGAGCAACTTTTCAGAATAAATAAATAAGAATGGCGAAAGAATCAGCATCACGAGGCCCACACCCTGTCCACGAGGGTGGGAGGCGCGCGCCCTCCCCTAGGGCGCGACCCCTGCCTCGTGGGCCCCCTGGACGTCTACCGACCACAACTCCAACTCCATATATTTGTTTTCATGGGAAAAAAAATCAGAGACAAAGTTTCATCGCATTATACGATGTGGAGCCGCCGCCAAGCCCTAATCTCTCTCGGGAGGGCTGATCTAGAGTCCGTTCGGGGCTCTGGAGAGGGGAATTTGTCGCCGTCATCATCATCAACCATCCTCCATCACCAATTTCATGATACTCACCGCCGTGCGTGAGTAATTCCATCATAGGCTTGCTGGACGGTGATGGGTTGGATGAGATTTACCATGTAATCAAGTTAGTTTTGTTAGGGTTTGATCCCTAGTATCCACTATGTTCTGAGATTGATGTTGCTATGACTTTGCTATGCTTAATGCTTGTCACTAGGGCCCGAGTGCCATGATTTCAGATCTGAACCTATAATGTTTTCATGAATATATGTGAGTTATTGATCCTATCTTGCAAGTCCATAGTCACCTATTATGTGTTATGATCCGACAACCCCGAAGTGACAATAATCAGTATACTTCTCGGTGATGACCGTAGTTTGAGGAGTTCATGTATTCACTATGTGTTAATGCTTTGGTCCAGAACTCTATTAAAAGGAGGCCTTAATATCCCTTAGTTTCCATTAGGACACCGCTGCCACGGGAGGGCAGGACAAAAGATGTCATGCCAATTTTTTTTCCATAAGCACATATGACTATATTCGGAATACATGCCTACATTACATTGATGAACTGGAGCTAGTTCTATGTCACCCTATGTTATAACTATTACATGAGGAATCACATCCGACATAATTATCCATCACTTATCCAATGCCTACGAGCTTTTCACATATTGTGCTTTGCTTAGTTACTTTACCGTTGCTGCTGTTAAAACTATCACAAAACTGCTACTGTCACTTTTGCTACTGTTACCGTGACTTCCATACTACTTTGCTACTAAATACTTCGCTGTAGATACTAAGTTATCCAGGTGTGGTTGAATTGACAACTCAACTGCTAATACTTGAGAATATTCTTTGGCTCCCCTTGTGTCGAATCAATAAATTTGGGTTGAATACTCTACCCTCAAAAACTGTTGCGATCCCCTGTACTTGTGGGTTATCAATGGCTATGGCTGCTTCGTGTTCGAGAAAAATCCCAGCTCCGTTGGGCCAGGCGTATTCAACTAGAGGAGGGTTTATAGCCTCGGCAACCACTCCTTGTTCCTTGGTCTCATTTATCCAATCATCCAACCAATCATCGATCATATCACCGACGATGATTACCGTGCTATGCAACTTCCATTCGCTAGGGGGGATTGCGTTTACACATCATACCATGGGTTTCATGAATCACCATATCTAGAGATTCGTCGACACAGCTTATTGCCAGATAATCTTCAGTGTGCGAAAGGCATCAAGCTTCCATGCGATGGATGGCTTTTGCAAACTCGAATGCGGCGATGTGGTTCATGCCAACAGCAAATATGCACAACTTGATTCGTACTGATAACTAGACTGAGCCATGTATTCTGCTGGTGTAGCACGACCCTCTTTCTTTGGATATTATATAATGTTGTTAGTTTGAAGCACTCCTCTGGTTTTAAGGATAGATACCTTCCTGGGATCAAGTGCATCCTAACACACCTGCGTAGGATGTACTGATAATGATGATGGAGATGTTGTGCAGAAGCCATAAACACAATTATGATCACGGGATCAGAATAATATTCTGATCACAACCTGAACTTCCCATATAAAGCGCCTGAACTTCCCTGTGTACAAACCCAACCTTCGGGCTTGTTTCGCAATCGTGGCTTCCCCCATGAATTATTCCGGTCAGTAGTGTTGTCTGGGATGTGACTGTAATCCAGATACTCATACCTGCATCTAAATGCTCGTTTTGATTCGTAATTTTGCATTTTGGCGGATTCACTCTCGAGGCGGATGAACTCATCTCTGTTTATAAGTTTATTGCATTCACTGGATGTTCTGGAACGTCCAACATGATGGTAATTTGGTGTAAGTACGAGTTTCATGGGCAATTTGTCATTAATTTCAACGGATTTGATTTCTGGCTCTGTGTTCTTCGTTTGATGGAGTGGTTCTGCGGCTTCTGTGGATTTGTTATTTTTATTTGAATATAGAGGGCAGATTTGATTGCAGTAGTGAGATTGGACCATTCATGCGTTGTTAATTCGATCGGGAAGGCGAATACACCCCTGAAATCGGGCGATTGAATCTCGTGTCGGCCCGTGCTAGTTTTCGGTTCTTCAACGAGACAGCTTGGTTGATTTATCGTTTTGATGTCAGGGCGCAATAGGATATCGTTCGAGGTCGCGGACTGAGAAGGTGTAGTCACCCAAGTGATCAAATCTGAAAAGCAAATTCGATAATGCGTTTTTTCCAGTGATGCTACTGTCTGTGTTACAGAGTTGGACTTCTGCTCCTTTTGTGCTTGAACTTCCCTCGTTTTAATGCATGTTTTTTGGGTGATGCTGCAATACGATCTGTTCGGTTGGTGTTGTTATAAAAATTTTGTGTACGTTTTTTTGTTTTTCAGAGTACTCATATACGTAAATGTGGAGCTGGTCCATAGATACACAAATCATCCTTTTTATATTTATTCTGTCTTCGGGACTAGTTTTTTGGATCATCCACATTTTGTGGTAGTAATTGGACTTCTATGGTACAAGTTATTGAACTTCCTAATATCCACATTGCAAGGTGGTGCAACATTGCACTATATTTTTCCTTTTTTTCTGTAATTTTCAATTTTCTAATTTGGGTTTTAGTTTGTTCCGTGGCAACTATGGGATTATACCCAAATATGCATGCATACCTTACTTATTTTTTTTGTAACATGTTTGCATACTTCAAACAGTGGTAGAACTTCAGTTTGTGTTTAACGTGAACTTACAAGATTTTTGCTTCTGTGTAATTTGTCTTTCCACATGTTCATTTGATGTTTTTTCAAAACGCCGAACTTCAGTGTTTTTACAACTTGAACTTACCTTTATTAAGAACATTTGACTAGTTAACTTACGCCTTGTGCATTTTGATTCTACGACACTAAACATTATTATTCCTCAAGTGCTTCTTTCTTGGGTTTTTATGTCCCAGCAAAAATTTTCTTGAATGCTGGTTCATCTTTTTGACATTGATATTCCAGGACAGATTAAATTCCAGAAATAAAAAAGGCTTAGTAGATTTCTTTCTGCAATTTGTTGTAACTAGTGTGTAATTGTGGAGCTGGATCACAGGCACTATCTTCAGTAGGATCTGGACTTCTTTTTTATTAATGGTTAAACTTCTGGTTTTGGAGACTGCACTCCACATTGGAAGGCGAAGGTGCATGATGCTCTATATTTTCTTTGTTTCGTTTTCTTTGTAATTTTAATTCTCCAGATGTTTTTTTGGACTTTTGTCTCGTGAGCAATCATGGGATTAGCCCAAGTATGGAACGTGTCGGAGAAGGCGACGACGCGGCGTGCCGCGTCATCGCATACAGAGGCGAGTCCGTCACATCCGTGACCCCACTATCTATCTTAGGGTTTCTAGGGTTTAGGGTGCGTGCAGTGGGGGTGGAAACAGAATAACCGCATTGCGTCCTGTCAAATCCTAGCGCGCAGCAACGCGGTAGCGCGAGGCCGAGCAGGGGGGAGGGGGGTCGGGACCCCCCTCCCCTCCCCCTGTGAGGCCGAGACAGGAACGAGCCGGAGCAGGCGCCAATGCAGCGTGCCGTGTCGTCGCATGCGGAAGCGTGTCCGTCACATCCGTGACCCCACTATCTATCTTAGGGTTTTTAGGGTTTATGGTGCGTGCGGTGGGCGTGGAAACAGAATAACCGCATTGCGTCCTGTCAAATCCTAGCGCGCAGCAATGCAGTAGCGCGAGGCCGGGCAGGGGGGAGGGGGGAGGGACTCCCCCTCCCCTCCCCCTGCGAGGCCGGTACAGGAACGAGCCGGAGCAGGCGACGTTGGGCCGTGCGACGTCGTCGCATTCAGATGCGAGTCCGTCACATCCATGACCCCACTATCTATCTTAGGGTTTTTAGGGTTTAGGGCGCGTGCGGTGGGTGTGGAAACAGAATAACCGCATTGCATCCTGTCAAATCCTAGCGCGCAGCAATGCGGTAGCGCGAGGCCGAGCATGGGGGGGAGGGGGGTCAGGACCCCCCTCCCCTCCCCCAGCGAGGCCGAGACAGGAACGAGCCGGAGCAGGCAAAGGCGCGGCGTGCCGCGTCGTCGCATGCGGAGGCGAGTCCGTCACATCCATGACCCCACTATCTATCTTAGGGTTTTTTGGGTTTAGGGTGCATGCGGTGGGGGTGGAAACAGAATAACCGCATTGCGTCCTGTCAAATCCTAGCGCGCAACAATGAGGTAGAGTGAGGCTGAGCAGGGGGAGGGGGGTCGGGACCCCCCCTCCCCTCCCCCTGCGAGGCCGAGACAGGAAAGAGCCGGAGCAGGCGACGACGTGGCGTGCCACGTCATCGCATGCGGAGCCAAGTCCATCACATCCGTGACCCCACTATCTATCTTAGGGTTTTAGGGTTTAGGGTGCGTGCGGTGGGGGTGGAAACAGAATAACCGCGTTGCGTCCTGTCAAATCCTAGCGCGCAACAATGCGGTAGCGCAAGGCCAAGCAGGGGTGGTTGGGACCCCCCTCCCCTCCCCCTAGAGGCCGAGATAGGAACGAGCCAGAGCAAGCGACGACACGGCGTGCCGCGTCGTCGCATGTGGAGGCGAGTCCGTCACATCCGTGCCCCACTATCTATCTTAGGGTTTTTAGGGCTAGATATGTACTTCATCTGTTTTTGTACTTGAACTTCTTCTTTTTGTTTCTTTATGGTTTATTTATTCTTATTCCTTTACTTCCTTTATTAAAGTACTTGAACTTCTGTTCTATATTTTTTGAACTTCTTTTCTCTTTTTTTAGGGGCATATTTATGTATGTGTGTTTCTTCCTTTAGTAGTGTATTGGCCATCTATTTTTGGTTTATAGGACATCAGCTGTGCTGTTTTGTGATCTTATCTCATTATAATAGATGCATTCAAATGGTGCATTTGTTTATCTACACATGTATTTACTATTTTAGTTGTTGGGGGGTAAAACTATAAATTCAGTGGCGTTGCAAGTCCCACGACAGAGAGGCATTAAGTGACCATCTCCCTCGCCACCACCTGTCAGAAAACTCATCTCCCCTTGTCGCTCACTCTCTCCCCCTCTCCGTTGCTCCGCTGCCTTCCTCGCCTCCAACTCCCCCCGATTTCTCTGCCCCTGTCCCCTGCCCTCGTGCTGGAGTAACCGGCGCACACCCCTGCTCCTATTTCTCCCCCACGCCCCGCTCTCTCTCGCCCAGCCCGCTCTCTTTTGCTCTGAAGCGAGGGCGTCAACTGCCTGCGCGGTTGCAAGGTGCACATGGCTTCGTGGGGAGTGGAAGAACCGGCGCGGATTCATGCGTGCGGGGGTCGTCTGGAGAGGTACAAGTGCTACCCCCCTCCTAATGCTTGCTTCTAGTTTCGCCAGATCCATTGAGTCCGCCTCCTGTGTGGTCTCACGTCCGGGTCCTACCCTCTTTCTTTCTGATGGTTTGGTGGGAGATTAGGTAGTGTTCTTGTGCATGTGGTGGGCGGATTCCATTCCCCCGTGGTCAGATTTGTCTATGAGATGCTTGTGTGTGCTATTTTATCTGTTCAGAGATGAGTGGATTCCATCCCCCCGTGGTCAGATTTGTCTATGAGATGCTTATGTGTGCTATTTTATCCGTTCACAGATTAGTGGATTTCATTTCCCGTTTGGTGATTTGTCTATGAGATGTTTGGTATGTTTCTGATGTGCAGATTTGTAGCAGGTCGTTCTAGTGTTTGGAGTTGCATTCATCAAGGTGGTTGTGTTGTCATGGCTTCAAAACCTTCTACAAGTATCTTAATGTAGTTGTATCTTGTATTTGAAATAGCATTGTTCTCATATATGTCTGCCCATATCTTCACTTAGTATTCATGTTGCACTACCATTGTTAATAGTGTGAACTTCTAGTAATGGTTATGTGTATGCTTTTTTCATCTTTTTTATGTGCTACTTGCTTGGGTCACATAGTTGAACTTCTGGTTTTAATTATTGTTTGATTGTAATGAAATTTGGTTGAACTTCTGTTATGCACATCTTGTTTTACTCCTTTGTTATGTATCTTTGAACTTCTGGACATTCATGATATATGTAGTAGCCCCTCTGGTGTAGATTGTTTTTATATTTAGTTTGTAGATTTTTAGTTTACTGCTTTGTTAGGTATTGTTGAACTTCTGGTCATTGGACATTGTTGTAAAAGTAGAAGTCCCTTTGGTGTAGGATTGTGGATTAGAACTGAGCTACCTTTTTACTTTCATTTTTTGTAGTTGGTGATGAGTTGAATAGTTCTGAAAAAAATGCCTACGATCAAGATGGAGCTTCAGAGGTTAATACTGATGCTCCAATTTCTGATGCGACTAATTCACCCATTATCCCTTTGACTGTGATTGCCGAGGTTGCTTCGAGCCTTGAGAATTTTTCAAGCCTTGAGGATCTTGCTTCTGCAGCTCTTGCTTCACCTAGTATGTGAAACCCCTTTTCTTTTCATTTTAAAGTTTTGAGCCATGTTTTTTTAGCTTGTTCATGTCGTTTGTTTTTGTTTTTGTTCCTGACTTTTTTTATTTTTTGCTCCGATTATTTGTGTTCTTTGCTGATGTGTCCACAGAGGAGGAAGCTGTGAACACCATCAACGATGTTTTATCTGAGTTGGGTTTATCAGAAACCCTTGTTGCTGCTGAGGAGGGGGCTCCATCAGTCAAAGGTTGTGATTCCGTTCAGGATCCTTTGTGCTGTCTTCAGATGTCAGAGACGTAGTCGCAGTCTGTTGATGGCACTGAACCTATCACGCAACCCGAGGATGTGCCTCTTTAGCTTCTCCTGGAGGACCAACGTAAGAGGAAGAAGCAAGAATATTTTGACAAGAAGAGGGCGGCCCGCCTTGAGAACGGTTTTGATGTTCCTGGATCTGTTCATGTGGCTGAGCTCACTATTGAGGAAGACGTGTCGTGTGGTAGTGATGGCACGGTTGTCCCTGTTAAGAAGAAAATCAAGAAGATTGTTGGGAGGAAGCTAGTAGTTGGTGAAGTTACTCCTCGGAAGAGCCCACGTGTTTCAAGGCCTGCAGAAGTTGTTGAAGATGAAGGGTTAGGCCTTGGTAGTCCTCACATGCTTTACACTGTCGCACCTACACCTTCTCCGCTTGGTGCTGGTGCATCTGGTAAGGGGAAGAAATGCGGCGTGAAGCACAAGGTTCCACCTTCAAAGGTCCACAAGGGTGTGATGAAGCGTTCTCGTGTTAATCCAAAGGACAAGGATGATGCTGATTTCAATACTGATGATAAGGATGACGTCGATGATGATGCTGCCACTAATCAGGTATGAATGTCTCATGTTTACTGTTTTTTAGAGCATTTGTCGCTATTGCTGTAGTTTTATTGTTTTTAGCACTGCCTTGGCGTACATAGCTGACCTTATGCTCCATCTCCATATAGACGAATAAATTAGCCGACGTGCTTTGCTTTTATGGTATTACTGCCTTTGTGTACATAGTTGGACTTCTAGGTATATACATGAAGAAATTAGCTTAACTTGTTGGTCTACATGTTTGATTACTGCCTTAGTGTATATGGTTGAACTTCTGCTTTTTAAATTTCCAACATTTTTGAAAGCATGTTAACTAGTGTTCATACATGGTTGTACTGCCTATGTAGACATAGTTGGACTTCTGAGATACATGTTTGATTACTGCCTTAGTGTATATGGTTGATTCTACTTTTTAAATTTGCAACATTTTTGAAAGCATGTTAACTAGTGTTCATACATGGTTGTACTGCCTATGTAGACATAGTTGGACTTCTGAGATACATGTTTGATTACTGCCTTGGTATACATGGTTGAACTTCTGCTTTGTAAATTTCCAACAATTTGAAAGCATGTTAACTTCTGGTCATACATGGTTGTACTGCCTATGTGACATAGTTGGACTTCTGGTATTCATGTTTTATTACTTCCTTGTTATACATGGTTGAACTTCTGCAATGTAAATTTCCAACATTTTGATAGCATGTTAACTTTTGGTCATACTTGGTTGTACTGCCTATTCAGACATAGTTGGACTTCTGAAATGTACTGAGTGTGTAATTTTGTAGGCATTAGTGGACTTTTGGTGTAGCTTGTGTATCTCATTGTGTATCTCATTTTTTCAGTATCAGCTTATGGAGCGGCCTGTGAGGAGGAAGGGAGAATGCAAAGCGCCCGAAGAAGGTGGCCAAGGAGGAGGTGAGGCGAAACATTTTAACAAGACGGTTCGCTGCTCACTAGGAGAGGTGAAGACGTGTGCGAAAATGTTACAGCTTAGGCACAAGACGAGGGTTATCAAGGCTGGTTTTGGTTGTGTGTTTGATTTGAAGGTTGATTCCATCATTTCTCGTCCTTTGATGGGCAACATCTACACGAGGATTGACCCTGCAACCATGATTCTGGACATGGGTGAGGCGAACAAGGTTCTGCGTATTACAAGTGGTGCTATTCACCATCTGTTTGGATTCCCTCAAGCTAATCGTACCCCTCCTAGGCCTTCGAGTGATGGGTTTGATGGTGTTGTTATGAGGTTGAAGGGCAAGCTTGGGTACGCTAGGAGTGACGACATCGAGACAAAGGATATGCGGAATATCCTCGCGGAACTTGTGAAGGATGAGACGAAGGATGATCTTGCTCTGTAGGTGTTTTACCTGATTGTTTTCGTGAAGGTGGTTATCCCTGGAATGTCTACACGAGTGTCCAGGAAGGCAGCAATGGCTAAGAATCTTGTGTTTGAGGATATGGCAGATATGGACTACTACCAGTTGGTTGTTGATGACCTTCGAAGTGTTGTTGTTAGGTATCAGCAAGGTACTAGTAGAGGAAAAGATGTCACAGGCTGTGCCATCGCGCCACTTCTTATGTACCTGGACTGTTATATCATTGGCAAGACGCCTAATGTTGACTTGAGGACGCCTCACATCAATTACATGGATCAGGCCAAGCTTCTTGAGCTCGCTGCGGCTGACTTGGTCAGGAAAGGTGATGACGACCCAGCCAACTGGGTGTTTGGGAATTGGGAGACTACCTGTGAGTGTTTCTTCTTTTGTGTGTAGTTAGTACTGCCTTTGTGTGCATGGTTGAACTTCTGCTATGTACATAGATGACCTTGTGGTTCATATAGACGAGTAAATTAGCTGAACTGCATGGCTTATATGGTATTACTACCTTTGTGTACATAGGTGAACTTATGGATATATTCATATGAAATAAGCTAAACTTTGTTGTTGCACATGCATGGTTGAACTTCTGCTATGTAAATTTCCAACATTTTTGAAAGCATGTTAACTTCTGGTCATACATGGTTGTACTGCCTATGTAGACATAGTTGGACTTCTGAAATGTAATGCGTGTGTAGGCATTAGTGGAATTTTTGGTGTAGTTTGTGTATCTGATTGTTCTGCCTTTTTTCCTTATCATTGTCTTTTTTTTTCAGTATCAGCTTGTGGTACTAACTTGAACTTCTGCTACTGTCTTATGTATTTCTGCTTCCATGTTCTTTCATTTGTTCTGCGACGTGTTGATTTTTGTTTTCATATATGCAGTGGAAGACACAGGCTGAAGTTGTGTTCTTTAGGGTTATTGAACGTCCTGTTCTTACTATGCCTCGTGCCGCCGGCCTAGGTAGTGGAAGTTCTCCGATATTTGAATTCTCGCGGGATGTTAACACTGGTGCCCCCCTGTAGATCTAGGAGGTCCTTCTACCCGTGTGAGTGTTGCACGTGGCGTTTCTTCCGAGAGTTTTTTCGATGCTGTGAATATTTCCCTTTCTAGGATTGATGGACTTCTGGCAACTGTTTGTGGAGAGATGGCTCGTGTTCCGACAACGGTTGAGTGTCTTAGTCGCGTGGATGGGATTGTTCCTCCTGGCCACGGTGTTGTTGCTGAGTCTTCGAAGGAGCTTTTGTTGATTGAAGCTAAATATCTTGCTGAGCTTCGTGAGAGCACTTCCCACCTCCGGGCTAGCTTTATGTTGTTCAAGGAAATGCAGGACGCCCGTTGCAAGCCTTTTGAAGATGAGGCGAGTGTTGTTGTGAGAGAGATTCAGAGGCAGGATCCCGTTCGTTTGGGTCATGAAGGAGGCCATGTGGAGCATACCAAAGAGGTTTGTTTATGTTGTCTTTTGATATTTCTTTTGCACTAGTGTTAATTGTTAGCTTTCAGTTATTACTGTTATGCAGTTATAGGGTGACCTTCTTTGTTTATAGGACCTGAACTTCAAGTGCTTCAGCACCTGAACTTCTATGACTTTGATGACTAGTCCTTTTTGTTCCTTTTTCTACCTTATGGTAGTTTGGTATGTTATCTGCTATGTTTACTGTATTTGGACTTCCATGATGTGTCAGTTGTGATAGCTGACCTTCTCTGATTATGTAACGTGAACTTCTGCTGATTAGGTATTTGTTTTCTACATGATTATTTTCTAGTCTTTTTTCTTTTTGGTACTAGTGTTTCCTAGGTGACCTTCTCTGTTTATAGGACCTGAACTTCAAGTGCTTCAGCACCTGAACCTCTGTGACTTTGATGACTGTCCCTTTTTGTCTTCTTTTGTATCTTAATGGTAGTTTGATATCTGGTCTGCTATGTTTACTGTATTTGGACTTCCATTATGTGCCAGTTGTGATACCTGACTTTCTCTGATTATGGAACATGAACTTTTGCTGATTAGGTATTTGTTTTCTACATGATTATTTTCTAGGCTGTTGATGATGGTGCTGGGGTTAGGGAGGATGTTTTACCTGTGCATGAAGATGATCCTATGCATGAAGTTGCCCCTGTGCATGATCCTTACCCCTCTAGTGATGTATTAGTTGATGAGGTTCATGGCAGTGAAAATAAGGTACCATTTTTTGTTGTCCATTTGTCTTATTGCCCCTGAGACGGACTTGCTGCCCATGTGCATGAGGTTCAGTCAGCCCTTTGTAATAAATTTTTGTTTCCTTTTGCAGCAGCAGAATGATGATGTTAGTGTTGCTCGAAAGAAGGTTGCAGACATGTCCGTCTCAGGCACCGACTGCTCCGATGGGGTGGTCCTGACTGAACCTCAGTCGTCCATGGCGCTGAGGTTTCTGATGTTGACCAGGGCAAGACAACTAGAGACATCATTTTGGAGAAAGGTCATGTTGAGTCTGCTGTACAAACTGGTGGTAGTGCTGCTGCAAGCCCGGAGAAGTTTCCTGCAGCAGAGCCATCAGTTGATGTTGATGTTGTACAAGCACAACCAAAAGTTTTTCTTGTTTCAGATTCTCCGGTTGCTCCAGCTGCTGTTGGTGACGTTCCTGACGACGCTGCAACGTCTACTGGAGACGACGATGAAGATACCGAAAGCGATAGCTATGGAGAGGAGGTTGATCATTCCAGTGTTGCCACTGGTCTAGTCAAGGATCCATGAAGAGAGGAGCATGCTTCTCTCTTCTTTCCCCATCCCCTTACCTCTTTGTTGTTTGGTTTAGTCCATGATATCCCCTGTGAACTGCCTGTGTGGTCTAAGTTGAACTTCTGGTTTTGTTGTTTGTCGTGTGGGTTGTAAAGAATGTTAAGTGAACCTGCTTTCTATGTGGGTGGAGGTTTGTAATGCATGGGTTGTGATGTCTATGATGTTGTGGTTTTATCCTTTCTGATGTAGCAGCTAAGATGTGCTTATGTTTTGAATCTTTGTGCTTGAATGTTGGTCTTAATTGAAATTGTCGTGAATCTATGTGCTTTGAGTGTTGTTGTTAATTTCTATTTTCTTTTTGGAGAGCAGATAGCGACCTTGCTGTCGTCCGAAAGAAGGTTGATGACTTTTATTACAGTGTAACCAGGCTTAGGAATGATCGTTCCAAGAGGTGAGTGCAGCTGCTCAATATTTACATCATCCATGTACCCCGTGTGAACTGCCTGTGGTTTCTTACCTGAACTTCCCAACTCTATGTACCTGAACTTCTTATTTTTTACTTCTCTGGTGCTGAACTTTTGGCCTCTTTTGTACTATACTGCCTGTTGTGATATAGCTGAACTTATGTGCTAACACGTGTTATTAACTTTCTGAGTTTCCTGATGCTGAACTTCTTTTACTTTCTGTTCGCTTGTTTTAGATCAATGATTATGTTCCAAAACAAGGAGTGTGAAGCTTCTGTTGTAGATGTCGCAATATCTTTTGGTCCTCGCGGAATGCTTCGGTCTAATGTGGCCGAGGTTGCACTCTACTGTCTACGTGCGAAGTACCAGGGATCAGACAAACTCATCCTGAAGTATTGGGTTTGTGTAAGTCAACCATACAGTGATTTCTCTTCCTTTTTTTCCTTACCATTTTTTTAGTTAAAACTTGTTTGTCTCATTTTTGTATTTTTTCATATGTTGGTGTTGTCTGCATTATTTTAGGACAAGATTTTCAGCGATCAATTTGATTCCCGTGTGAGGAAGTACTTCATGGCGAGTGGTCCAGATAGCATGGATGCACATGATTCGGTATGCAATATCTTGTTCTTTGCCTCTGTATTAGTTTTGCAGTGCGATCCACTGAGTTAATATTTGTTTTATTTTTCTTTTGTACCGTTCTGATACTAATTCTCATTTTTTTAATGATTCGTGTGTTTATGATGCTTCAGGTTGTTTTCCCTACTTTTGACCCGCCTGAGGTTCCTGCTTCCATGGGTGGTGTCGGTCATTGGGTGTCGGTATTCCTTGACCTAAAGAATTCAAGATTCCAGGTTCTCGATTCCTTCTATGGACCAAAAGATGAATGTGCGGTATGCTTGTTACGGCGGATGACCGACAACATCAAGAGGCTTTGGAAGGATGCTAGCAACGACAAGGAGACACCCTTCAGTCCTGTTAGCATCGACAATTTCCCTCTGGATTGGATTGATGTCCCCCAGCAGCAAAACAAGTATGAGTTCCACTTTTTCTCTTTATGAAATCTATTTAACTGTAGTTGTACTTAAGCTGCGAGTGTTTAATTTGTTGGCTTTCTTTTTCTGTTCTAACACTATTCTTTTACTTCATTTGATGGCAGTATCGACTACGGATTCTTCATGCTTATGAATGTTAATTCGTATCATGACGGGGTTGTTGCATATTATTACCATGAGAATATCGGGGATATCAGGAAGACGTGGCTGTACTCAATCGCTTCTTCTAACCTGTTTGACAGAATTCCAATCTCTGTTTGGCTACTACACATGTAAGTATTTGGAACTTGGACTGCTTACCTGCACTGCATCTTTTATTCTACCTGAACTTCATATTTTTCTCTCAAACTTGGACTTCTGCTTGAGATCTGGCTGGGCTGCTGGTTTCGGAAGGAGAGGAGCATTTTCTTTGTACATGAACTTCATTTCTATCTTTGTTAATTTTGCTTGTGTGTTTTGTTTCAGTAATTTCTGTCCTTCTATTGCTTAAATGGACTTGAGCATTTTCTTTTCTAATTGAACTTTAGAGATGATGCCTTTCTATGGTTTTTGTTAGCTGTAGTTGAATGATTTCTAGTTCATCGGTTTATCTTGAACTGTGCCTTTGGTTGTGCCTGAACTTCATTTAGTTTTTTACTGCAACTAATTTTTTTAGGCCAGCTTGAGTAGTAACCATGTCATCTTTATTAGTTGGACTGCACATTGTGATGTTCCTGAACTTCAGTTGTATTTTAATGGGGATGTTTTCTCTTCTTTTTTCTTTGACAGTGGATCTATTGGAGTTGACTGATTACCACTACTCATTCCTCAGGTAACAGGAATACCAGCCTAGGGAGGAACAGATGAGTACAGCTCTGATAGAAGATGATAGACCTCAGACCCTCATTCCTTCCAAGTTGGGGGAGCAGGCTGGTGGTATTCATGGTATTGCAAAAACCCCTTGCTACAGGAAGGCTGATGCAGTCGAAGCAGCTGAAGCAGAAGTGATTTTGTCTGATAATGATTTTGAGAAGATTGCTTACCCGAAGAATGTTAAATGTGCTGCTGGAACTGTTGCTGGTAGAGGCGGGAAGAATGCTGTGATGACCAGGAGGAAACTGGAAGTTGAGTCTAGGAACATAATTACCTCCAAGCGAGCATCAAGATTGCATTTGAAGTGGCGTTCTCCGGTCGCTCCCCTGAAAAAAGACGGTTACCCTCATCTATCCGAGGCCCGGAAGTTGAAACAATATGTGCTGAGTAAAGACGGTCTGGAGAAGTATTCTGAGTGAGTTACCCTCATCTGTCGCTCCCTTGCCTTGGAGTTGTAGTGTTTGAACTTCTTTGTTGCATTGTCTGAACTGCCATTGTTGTAGTATCTGAACTTCTAATATTTTTTTACCATCCTTTTGTATTCTGCAGGACAAGCTACTGCATGTTTACCATCCCTGGGAATGTGATTGACCTCACATGACATGTCCTTTATAGGCTTTTCAGTGAAGGGCAGCAGATGGGAGGAGACATAATGGATTATCTCATAAATTTGTGGAAGGACAAGCCGGAGACATCTGAGATATTCACTAATGCTGACAGGGTTGTACTTAGTCCCTACTTCATACAGGTTTTAGTTCTTTGCACCCCTATCTCCTTTTTTGCCTTAGTTTTGTTGTAGTGGGATTTGGGAGGTGTTTTAATTGTGTTTTGGTGAATGCATAGTACTGCCTGGAGTATGATTTCTACGCCGCAACAGTTCCAAAGTTCGATGCAAAAAATTCGGCAAAACTCCTCCCAATGTTTGTTCGCAAGGAAGAAGACCTTCTTAACGCAAAGCTGGTTAGTTTTTCATAACTCTTGCTTTTTTTAATTTCATGTGCATCCTTTTGCTGAGTTTGTCAATAAGTTTTTGTTCATGCCAGTTCTTCAGTACATATGCTTTATAGTTTGTGTTCACCGGTCTCATTCTTGGCAGGATTTCTTGATTCTATTCAAGCCAATTGGCACAATGGCGCACTATAGTGTGTACATGGTGAATAGATATCGTGGGAGCATTGACGTCCTTGATTCACTTTCTTACGATAATATGGAAACGTCGCGATCGAGTTTCCACGGGGACTACCAAAATATCGTGAGTGTTTCTTAGCCTGAACCTCCTTTCACATTCTCTTATTTGACACAAAGTTTATTATGCCTTGTGTTGAAAAAATATGTTGATGTCGCTGTTTTGGTAATACTGCTTGAACTGACTATCATTTAGAAGTTGAACTTCTGCTATTTTGTTTAGGTGGATCTTATGCAAGTGTCGCTATTTTATGTACCTGAACTTAACTATTTTGGTTAACATGTTTTTGAATTCCTCTAATTTTGTTATTTCCGGCAGATGAAGAGATTTTTCGGGTTGCTCAAGGAGGTGTATGGCAAGGCTGCATACAAGGCGAGCAAGTAGCCTAACTGGGTGACTATTGCAAAGAGGCCGACTTTCATGGATGTTCCGAAGCAGAAGAGTAATGATTGTGGTTTCTTTGCCGTGAAGTTCAGCTCTTCGTATGACGACGATGAGATTGTTGAAGATTTTGGTGATGTGGAAGCATGTTCTGTCTTTGTTCTTGTCTCATCATCCTTTTGATTTTTCTTGTGTGTTTTTGTTGTGACGCTCCTGCTGTGGTTTTAGATATTCGTTACTAAACCATCGTTTTCACCTTTCTTTTGTTTGTAGGCTGTTGCAGATGACTGGAAGGCTGAGTTGATGCACACTCTGGTTTTTAGCGAGAAGAATGAAGTCATGCGTTCAAACCTCCCTAAAGTGATCCAGTCCTTTGGCCCGTGAATTCGAAGCATTAGTTTCATTGTAGATTTGATTTCGTACAGATTTTTAGGTTTGATAATGATTGGAACAATTCGTAAAGATTTGGTTGTAAGAATGTTTTTAGTGATTTGTGTATCTACTATAGGTGCAACACTATTACTTATGATATTGTGGACAAATGCATTTGCTGTGAAGAATGATTTGGCTTTTGTGAATTTAAATGTAGTGCGTCGTTTTTTAGTATCCATGTGTTGAATGTTTTTGCCCCAACAGATGTACCTGAACTTCTGCCTCGGTTTTGGTTGAACTACTTGATTTTTTTTGTTTATTTTTGGGCCCCCAACATATGATCGTAGACTTGAACTTCTGCTTTGAGATGTGGCTGGGTTGCTGGTTTCAGATGGAGAGGATATTCTGTGTTGTGTAATGTATTGGTAATTTTCAACCCAACCAATATGTATGCTTTTGCGTAGAATCTATATTTGTTTTTTTGTGTTTTTTCAAGTGTGAATGTATTTCATATGTAAATTTGTGCAGAAATATTGTTGACGTTTCTTTATGTTTGTGGGCATTGTACATGAACTTCTGCATGTATCCAAGCAGAACTTCACATTTGAACGCGTTGTCTTAGGCTTGCTAACCTTAGTTTATGCGGCGAAACTTTATTTTCTAAGCATATTATTTTCCTACATCGATTTTACCGACCAAAACTTCTTCTGTAAGCTGACATGAACTTCAAAATTGTATTATTATTTGCTGGTTGCTCTTTTACGGAATACAACACGAGCACCTCCTTCCATAACATACCAAGACTTCTGTAGTAATATTACTTCAACTTCAAAGTGTATGTTTTTCAATTTATTACTGCTTGCATTTTCATGCAATACAACAGCAGCACATCACTTCCTGCCATAACATACCAGGACTTCTGCAGTAATATTACTTCAACTTCACAGTGTATGTTTTTCAATTTATTACTGCTTGCACTTTCATGCAATACAACACCAGCACATCACTTCCTGCCATAACATACCAGGACTTCTGCAGTAATATTACTTGAACTTCACAGTGTATGTTTTTCAATTTATTACTGCTTGCACTTTCATGCAATATAACACCAGCACATCACTTCCTGCCATAACATACCAGGACTTCTGCAGTAATATTACTTGAACTTCACAGTGTAAATTACCAGGGGATGACATAATGTTCTGCACATTGACATGACATAAGTTTGCATTGTGTTAATTGACCTATTCTAACTGTTCATGAGCCTTGCGCTCCTCCTAGGCTTTGGTGGTAGAGGTTTTTGCTTAACATGTACCGCTTCCTCTTCATCGTCCTCTTCCTCTTCATCATCATCTTCCTCTTCATCATCGCATTCCACTTCCTGTTCGTCTTCGTCTTCCTCTTCTTCGACATTGTCTTCATCTCCATCTTCCTCTTCATCTTCCACCACCTTCTTGTGGTTGGATCTAGGTCTTGCTTTCTGTTTCTTCTCTGGCATTTTGCTTGTCTCTTAAGCATCTACGTGCTTCGGGCATGTTCTTGCATTATGTGGTTCATACTCCTTGAATATGCTACAAAGCCTGCTGATTGCTTTCTGTGGGTGTGGTCCCTTCTTTTGTTCCATAACTTTGGGTTGTTGTTTTTGAGATTTGGGTTGCTTGACCTCCTCAGCATTGTTTTTTCCAAGAGTGTTGGGCAGGTCAGCTTGTTGTGTCCCGCAACCTTGTTGCACACACTACATTTCCTGTGTCCATGTGGCACTCCGTTCTCATCATGCATGACGACTCTTCCTGCGGGTGGTGCCTTTATTTGATCTCTCTTGTCACTTTTCTTTGCTGCATTAATTTTCTTCCTACCCTTTGTTTCAGAATACAACGGCAATTTCATCGTCTCTTGTTGTCGCTGCTCCATTGATTGGCCATCACCTTGCATGCATTGGTTGGCTTCAGCGACGGCGTTGAGCATTTCAGTTGCATAATAATGAAGGTCATCTTCAATTTCAGCGTCCTCTTCAGCCATCCTTTTGTCAGCATCCGCTTGATTTGCTGAATGTATTGCATCAAGCTCTTCCACAAGCCTCTTGAGAACATAGTAGGCTCTGTCATATTGCTGGTCACATCTCATCGCTTTCTTGTTAACCATCGAATTCACCTGCAGCACGATGTTTTGCTTCGATAGCCTTGAGCTGCCATCCGATGCGGTTGTGTTGTAGTCCCTTGTATTAAAGGTTGGTTGTGATATTGCAGTCTTTGTGTACCGTTTGAGGATATACTTGTTTGGAAATTTTTCAGGCTTGAGGTAGTCCAGTATGTTCATGATGTGAAGGCAGAACAGGCCTGCATTTTTGTGATGAATGCAGAATACATAGTTTGTGAGCCAGCAATGAGTTTAATAAATTTTGATATGATACTACTAGTCTAGCTATTTAATGAGCTTGTTTTTTCGCTCACCTGTGTGTGTCCAGAGCTTGCATTCATTTCATTCTCTAGGTCAGCTACAACCTGGAATCCATGCTTTGACCAGGAAAATCTTTCCTCATCGTCACGGCCAGGCTTGTTGTGGTAGTACACAAGGTACTTAGTGGGCTCTGCTGTACGCTTTGCGTGAAATAGCGTGGCCTTTCTCATCCTATTCCTCATCTCGGTGTACGCGGCTCTTGTGTACTTGATAGACATGTCTTCCTCGTAGCCGTAATGCTAGTCATTGTTTGCTCGTCATACCATGCTGGTCATTGGATGTAGAAGGTAAAACAGAACATGATGGGGGTGTTTTGTACTTGTCAACATACCATGCTGGTCATTGTTTGCTCGTTCTCCTTCTGCATTCGAGTTTGTATGCAAGCATTGACCCGCCCAGCAAACTTGTGTAGGTTCTGGGTCCCCTTGACAAACCCTTTCTTTAGCACGTGGTTCATGCTCTCGCTTCGTTGTGTGGAAGTCATTCTAGCACAAAAAATGTTCTTGTAATATGCTGAAATCCACATCTTCCTATCACTCCAGAGCTGCATCATCATCTGGTCGTTCTCCAGGTTGTACTTGTGCACGAGTTTAGCCCAGGCATCTTCAAACTCTGTTGGCATCAGCGGCCAGTTTAATATAGCTGTGCACTCCTCTTTGAATGTTTTATACTTTTTGTACAGCAACGCGAGATATTCCTTGTACTTCTTCATGATGTGCCAACGACATAGCTTGTGGACGGTGTTTGGAAATGATTGTGGTATAGCTTTCGCCATCGATGGGCATGGGTCTGCATGAATTAAAAAAATGAAATTTGATTCTTTTTTTGTACTGATAGTGAACTTATGTTGTACAAGTACTTGAACTACGCATTTGGCAGTATGGTATCTAAGATGTCACATGTATTTTTTCTTTACAGCAGTGTTCCTGAACTTCTGTGGTATCAGTGCTTAAACTTCACAGTTAGTAATAGGACAAACTAGTAGTGTCACAATCAAAAATTTTCTTAAAGCATTGTTGTTGAACTTCTATGGTGGCAGTGCTTGAACTTCACGTAAATAACTATATTTTTTTGAACATGCTACATATATTTATCTTACAGATTTGTCATGAACTTCTATGATTAATGTATTTGAACTTCACATTCATACCTAATTTTTTTCTAAACATGTGACAGATAATTTTGCTTTCTTGTACTGCTAGTTGGACTTCTGTGCTAACAGTGGTTGAATTGCATTCTTTACATAATTTTCAGACAAAACCAATGTACCCAACCAACCAACACAGACCCATAGACTGAAAAGATGATGAAACTTGAGGAGTTTTTTTTGAACTCACCTATTAGAATGCAAGTTGGGTGCTTGTTGTTCGTGCACCGTAGAAATGTATCGAACAGCCACTTGAATGACTTTGCATCTTCGTCTCTTATCAGGGCAATGACTAATATCGTTGACTGCAAGTGATGGTTTGTTCCAACAAACACTCCCAGGGGCATATGAAATTTGTTGGTCTTGTAAGTCGTGTTGAATGTTACGCAATCGCCGAAGTCTTGATAGGCTCCTCGGCAGCTTGCATTGGACCAAAAAATGTTTTTAATTGACTTGTCCTTATCCACATGGATGTCATAGAAAAACTCATCATTTACCGCCTTCATGTCTTTGAAGAATGAAACAAGTTTCAATACATCATCCAAATCATCTTTCCTTGAATTCATGGCTTTCCTGCAAATCACATGCAAACATGCATTTGTTTATTTTTTGCTAGCAAAGGTTTGTGAGCTAGGATGCTATTTTCCATTGCATTATGTGGGTGTTTGAATACTTACTGGTTTAGCAGGTCTCGTCCGGTCATGCTTAGGAAGTAGCTTCCATCTTAATTTTCAGATAGCATAGACATGATTGTTGTGGGCTTGACATCATGGTACTGTAGGAGCTTTACGTACTCCAAAATAGTGGGGTCATAATTCTTGTGTGAGTGCAAAAATACCAGCATGTCATCTGTTTGCATGAGCTGGTGATTATGATTGTACTCAATGTCCACTACCACGCATGTGCCATCCTCCTGCACCTTCACCCTCATTCTTGCATTGCAGCCCGTCCTCTGCGATGTTTTGTTTCGCTTCCTGCTGGCCTCTAAAACAGAAGATGTGTGTATCCCTTGAAAGGTGCAAACAAAATACTTGTGGTTGTCATTTCCACCCGTCTTCCTGATTCCAAAACCCGTGTGTCTGGCGTATCTGTTATAAAATTCCCTTGCTTTCTCTACATCTTTGAATCGCATCTTTAGTCTTGGTATTAGATAATCCGATGGATCTTGCGTTTGCAGAAAAAGGAAAAAAAATCCAAACAACACCTTAAAATGCAGTTTATGAACTTGTTATCCTCGAGGGAGCAGAAAATTTGTAGATAATACAAGATGCGTATATAAATATTTTTTGTTTCACTTACGTGCGTGTATGATCGCAACTCCACCGGTGTCGGCTACTGTCCCTCTGGGTTGGGGTATGGCGGAGTAATCATAGCAGGATGCATCAGTGGATCACGAGGAGGAAGGAGTGCTGAAGATGGCCTCTCTCTTGTTTGCGTCCTTTTTGCTTGAGGTTGTTGTGGAGGTATTGCAATCCTGGTCTTGGTTTGCTCTTTTGTTTTGTGAAGCAATCCATCTACCTTATGTCCCGTACAATTCTGACTTGTAGCATCAACATCAGGATCAAACGGTGGTAGTGTGCAGATCACTCTCCTCCATGTGTGTGTTGCTGTTGGATTTGTCCTGGGATCCGGTTTAGTTGCTTCGCTTTGGCATTGATGAGGTACACCAGGATAACCTCCAGAGTTACACACATGACTTGAGCTAACCCCCTCCTCCATCGGCGTGCTTGGGAGTCTGCTGGTGGATACAAAGAATCCGTGGGGGATTTCCGGCGTCACCCAATTAGGTGGAGGCGCAAACTTGTGCGGATAGGGCTGTGACCCAGCTTCTTGGAAGTATATGTGTGTTTCGGGTGTTGTCCATTTTTGGTCTGGAGCAGGTTGGTAATGTTGTTGGTGCATTTGAGGTGTGACCCATTGAGGGGGTGGTGCAACGCGTACAGGCTTTGGATTGTGTACTTGCTGCTGGGAACTTCTAAGCTTCTTCATGCGTCTCTCGTCTTGCTGACATAAAATAAAAAATGTCTATTAGCACACAAGTTATATCTGCATATACCTATGTAACTGAACTTAGCATTATTCACAGCCTGAACTTCTCATATAAAAGTGGTGAGAGCCATCACACTATGCACTAAGGTGAGCATCTGCCAATGCCTTTGTACCTGAACTTCTTGGTTTGCGAAGGGAAAATACTGTCTACCGTTAAAAAACATGAACCTTCATGAGTTTTTGAATGGCTGGACTGCTAATGCATACCAACCTGACCTTCAAGTCATATCACATGCATGTTCTATTTTCATTTTATTTTTTTGAATGTGAATGTGAATGTGAATGCAGGAAGATTTTGTAGTGTTTGTAGCCTGGACTGAGGCTCACATACTACCTAAACTTCACATGCGTGTAAGCAGGTAGGCAGATTTTACAATGTTTTTTTGTACCGTACCCTGGACTGAGGCACATACACTACCAGAACTTCACATGGTTGTAAGCAGGCAGATTTTAAAAAAGCTTTTGTAGCGTGGACTGATGCTCACACACCACCTGAACTTCACATAGCTGCAAGAAAATAACAAACCGAAGGAAGGAAGAAGTTCAACCATACCCTGGCTATAAGTTCGGCCAACCTTTTTCCAGCAGCTGATAGGCCACCTTGAGAACAATTCGTCGTGGAGGTATGAGAGGAATCCCATGGCAATCCATGTCTTATAGAGGGCGTGAAGTGCATCTGCACGAAGCAAGAAGGTCAGAGAAGGCAAGATTGAAGAAGAAGGCAAAATTGGGAGGAAGTTCATGTACTCTTGCGGCTGAATTTGAGGGCGCAGCAGATGCCGCCTCCACGGAGGAGTTGCTCCGATGGTCACGCCGCTCGCCGTAGCTTGCGTCGGGCCCGTCATCTGGTCTGCCGAGGCTTCAGGCGGTGGCGATGGGACGAGGATGCGGCTTGCTGAAGTCCATGGCAGCTTCGCCGCGTCCAGGCAACGCGGGCTCCCTCGCACCGGTGTCCGCCGTCGCTCGCTCGCCCGCGCTAGTGGCCGGCCAGGAGCTGGAGACGGAGGGGAGGCGGCGGACCCGGCCGGCCAGGAGCTAGGGAAGGAGGGGAGACGGCAGATCCGGCTGGCCAAGAGCTGTAGACGGGGGGGAGGTGATGGATCCGGCGAAGATCGGCGGCCAGGAGGGGAGGAGTGGCGAGGATGGGGGCTGGGGCGGCTCGGGATCGTGGGGATCAGGTGGATCCTGTCGAGGCGTCTCGGATCGGGTGGGATCCTGTCGAGTTGACTCGGGTCGGGCGGGCAGTTCAGGGAAGTTCGGGAGGGCCCTGTCGGGCCCTATATAGGGGCTGTTGTGATCCAAATAACTATTCTAATCCCAGGATTCGAATAGTGTGTGTGTGTGTGTGTGTGTGTGTGTGTGTGTATAGGGTGGGTCTATTCTAATAACACCCTTAAGAGTCTTATTCTGCACACAAAAACGTCTTATTCTGCTAACAGTTTCGGACCGCGCATGACTCCTAAATTGAACCACCTTATTAACTAAAAACACACACACACCACCCGACGCAGCCCACCTCCAACCGCAAACCTCTCCCACCTCCTCTTCCTCCTTCGGTGCACCAACTGTGCACCCACCCGCCCGACGCGGCCTCCTCGCCGGCCATGCGGCCTTCCCATCAGTGTCACCTTCCTCCCCCGGTGCTGTCTTCCTCTACCCAGCCCCCGGCCTCCTCCCCGGCGCCATCTTCCTCTTCCCGAGCCTGCGGCCTCCTCCCTGGCGCCGCCTTCTTCTCCCCCGTCCCTGCAGCCTCCTCCTAGGCGCCGCCGCGCACCCAGCCGTGCGTCACCAGGGGAGTGACCCCGTGCCTCCCCGCGCCTACCTGCCCTCGCCGTCACCCCGGGTGCGGGTAAAACTCCTCTGCCCACCTTCCCATGATCAAATCCACCTCCACGGTGGCTGGATTTGCCGCGCCCGCGGCACGGGGGTCAACTATAACCTCCCCCGCGCTCACCGCGCCCACAGGGTCCCGCGGTACCACCGGCAAACTCGCTGGATCCGGCCTCCCTGATGGTCGTGGAGTATGAAGATGACCGGATACCCCTCCCCGTGATGATAGGCTCCCATCCAGCGCGCCTACCACGACCACGACGGGGGAAGGTACCACCCCACTGCCTCTCTTCAGTGATGGGGGTCGCCGGCGACTCCCCCCTTCCCATTCCGCCACCTCCCTCCCGACTGTGGCAGAGCTGGTGGCGCTGTGCTCCGGCCGGCTCCTCCAACGAGCTTGCAGACGACGGGACGAGGAGATCCGGCAGTCTCCGACTGTGGCCGAGGCCGTGGCCACCACACGCATCAATAATAGCAAGATTGGACCCCCTGGATGCACTACAGTTCAGTTTTGGTGGGCACCACTCTCCTTTGACGGGCGTGTGTGCAGTGCGGTCTGGCGGCGGGGTAGCCACCACAGGACTCCACTGGTCCTCTTCCCGTCACGTACAAAAAACCATGCCCATGTCCAATTTTTCGTTGTTCTTATCCACTGACGGCGAGCAGCGCAGCTTGCTATCGTTGCAGATGAGTTGGGGCGTCTGTGCAGTGCGCAAGCACTTGAGGAAGATTGACACGCACTTCGTCAGGAGGTTCTCCAGTTGGATTATTACTGCAGTTTACTTGGTGTGGATAGGAGGTTCTCCAGCTGGCCCATGCAGCGAGCAGTGCAGGTTGCTCTTCGTTGCAGGTCGGTTGGATCGTTGGTGCACTACACAAATCGCTATTGTTTTCGCTGTTGCTCGCACACATCACTGGTGGTTCACCAGAGCACCCCCTCGCAGCTCTCTTCTTCTCCAACATGCAGTTCACCAGCGACGGCCTTCAGTTTGTTTTGGTTGCTGTCGATGCCATCCCCACTGAAGTACAGTGTATGTGTGTGTTTTGCGTGGTAGCCGGCTGGGGGCCTATGCTCCTGTACAATGTAAAAATAGCATGAAAATGAAGTGCACTTCTGTTGTATCCAGGTTTCAGTTCCCCCTCAATATACATTGGAAATGCAAAAAAACTGTGTCAAGAGGTTCACTTCTGTCGATAGGAGAGGTTCAGTTTATTGTGTGGAGAGGTTCTCTCAACCATACTATGGACTTTTTCTATTTTTTAAAGGTTCGCCCCACTGTAGTATGCATTTCTTTTCGTTTTAAAAGATAACAAAAAGAATCGTGTGAAAGCCTCTATGATGACATTGCAGTGCACTTTCCCGTCCGATGCAGCACACTAACATTGACAAATATGGTCCACTTAACCCTTAGAAAAATACAAAGAAAAAGCAAAAGGTACACTTAGACTTGTGTCTCCATTCATTTTTCCATTGATGTGGTTCACTTACACCCGATGTGAAGCGCACTTCACTTCCTCGTCTAAGAAAAATTTGGTCCGACAAAAAAATGATGCGGTTCATTTGCCCGTCTGATGCAGTGTGGTTTTCAGTTTGAAGCAATGCGTTCATCTGTCTGAAGCAGTACACAGGATGATTTGGGTGTCGCGAAAAACAGAGTGTCCGTATTTCCGTAAAACCAAAACTGCTCTTAAATTGTAAGGACTTAGAGAGAGTGTTCTACATGAAAAAGTCGTGTCTTGTCGATATCTTTACATTGGCATTTCATTTGAATTATTCCGACAAGTGGTTTGAAAAAATTTATCGAAAAACCACTGCTGCCACTCGTTGTCCGCCACACGATTTCTAAATTAACTTAAAATCATAAGGAATCTAAAAAACAATACCACATAGGAAAGTTGCGCCTCGTCCATATCTTTTAAACAGCGTATCACACGCATCGTTTCAACAAGCGGTTAAAAAACTGGAGCAAAAACAGTACCAAAAATTTTGAAAAACATAATTTCGCAATTTAGTAAATTTGAAACTGCTCTTAAACCGTAACAAATTAGAGAAAATAATATATATGAAAAAGATGCGCCTCGACGATATCTTTCCAATGGTGTATCATTTGCTTCATTCCGACAAGCGGTTTAGAAAAAGAGAAAAAATGCTCGCTGCCACTCGTCGTGGGCCGCACCATTTTCGAAACTGCTCTTTTAAAATGGTGCGGCTCATGACGAGTGGTAGTGAGCCTTTTTTCGTGATTTCTTCTAAACCATTCGTCGGAACGAAGCAAATGATACACCGTTGGAAAGATATCATCGAGGCACATCTTTTTCATATATATTATTTTTTCTAATTCATTACGGTTTAAAAGCAGTTTCAAATTACTAAATCATGGAATTCTGTATTTCTATTTTTTTTTAATTTTTTGGTATTGTTTTCGCTCCAGTTTTCCAACTGTTTGTCGAAATGAGGCGTACGATATGCCGTTTGAAAGCTATGGACGGGGCACAACTTTCATATGTTAAAATGTTTTTGAGATTCCTTATGGTTTTTAGTTAATTTTGAAAATCATGCGGTTGACGATGAGTGGCAGCAGCCATTTTTTCATAAATTTTTTCAAACCACTTGCCGTAATGATGCAGATGATACATCGTTAGAAAGATATCGACGAGGCGCAACTTTTTCATGTAGAACACTCTTTTTAATTCTTTATGGTTTAAGAGTATTTTTGATTTTACCGAAATGCGGACACTCTATTTTTCGCGACACCAAAATTGACGCATGTACTGCATCAGACAACAGAACGCACTGCTTCAAAATGAAAACCGCATTGCATCAAACTAGCAAGTGAACTTCAGGGTTTCTATTGCTAGACGTTAATTTTTTAAGACGAGCGAGTGAATCGCGCTTCACGTCGAACATAAGTGAACCACAACAGTATCGAGAAGTGAACCACATTACTTTTTTGTTTTTTGCATGACTTTTTTTCTATACTTTTCACAACAATAGTGAGTGAACCGTGACATTACAGAATGTGAGCCGCATAATTTTTTTTATTTTGCATTTTTTTCCTTTTTTACTTTGGGTCTAAGTGAACCGCAAGACGCTTGAAAATGAGCCGCAAGCACACTCAAAAGTGAACCACACTACTCAATTTAGTATTTTAAACTTCTTCAATGAACACAACATGGACTTTTTACCAATATATTTTTTAATGAAGTGTACTTCAAAGTCCTTAGTGGAGTTTTTTAAAGACGGAGTGCACTGCATTTTTCTTTTTCTTTTTTCTCTATAGAGTTTTGGGTTTCCCGTAGTGCACTACATATATATTTTTGGATTAATAATGAAATATGCACTGCAGGGACGAGGTGAGTGGACTGCATCAGGGCAACCATGAACTTCACCATACAAATTTGCCAAGGTTTTTGCTGCAAATCCTAGGTGCAATCAAACTGCGCCAAACAAAGAACATCAACCTCTACACGTCGTACTGCAGCAAAACACACCTGATTCACACCAAATTTTTTAAGGTGGCTGAACCGGACGAAGCCGAAAAATTAGTGGTCCACGGCGAACTGCATGGCCAAGGGACGAGCTGGTCGCGTTAGCAGAGAACTACAGTGAAGAATTGGGTACTGCACCGGCGATCCAACTGACCTGCAACAAAGAGAAACCACAGCGAATAATTTGATTTGTGCATATCTTTTTCTGTACCTGATGGTACGTCCACCTCGCTCCAGCACACATCAGTGGAGCACTGCACTGTTGAAAACAAATGGATGTGGAGTGGAGGAGCACCAAGGCGAGGCGCCGCAAAACTGAACACACACGCAACGGCGAGCCGCATCAGCCAGATCGGCGAACTGCGTCAGAAGAATTAAAAAAATGCATAGAGGCTCAACCGGGTGGATGAACACAAGAGTACTGCAGAGAGGAAAGAGGACTGCAACACGCGCACCCGCGAGCTGCACTACCATGGTCGGCGAGCTGCACATTTTTAACGTGCACAAGTGGCAGCGATGCTGTGGAGGCACTGGGCAGGCCAGGAAGGGGCGGCAGCGATGGGATCTAGAGGAAGTGAAGGGCGGCGGCTAGACAATAGTATGCGCGGAGAGAGGATGAGATGGGAAGCCGTGGTAACCGTGCGCACTGGATCCCTCTGCCGCTCACCTACAGGGAACGTGGCGGTGGGATCTGACATGGGATGGCTCGATCCTGTTTCCTGGAGTGTCGTCGGAGCCTACGCTTGTGGGGGATAGGGCGGTGCTGAGCAGCCCGGCAGCACCGCGATGTTGTTCCGTCGGCCATGGAGCCTGACCACGCCGGGAGGAGGCAGCTCGCCGGCCACCTCGCTATAGCACACATCGGGAGGTGGGGGTGCCACCATGGATCCATGGGCGTCGGGGGAAGGAGGGGAACGGGCGAGGCCGCTGTGGTGGTTTTCCATATCCACCGCGAGGCCGCGCCGCTCGGGAGTAGGGCGGGAGGCCGGCCGGGGCCCTGGCGGCGCTGGTCGGTTGGTGCGGAATGAGTGCCCCTACGGCCGGCGTGTCGCGAGGCGGGCTGCTCTATCCAGGAAGTTTTTTGCGGGCGGGGAGGCAGCGAGGGCAGGGCGGGGGCGCTGGAGAATGTGGGGCAGTTGGGCAGAGTGCCCTGGGGAGGCTGGCTTGGGCATGGCACGCGGCAATGAGGGTCGGTGGATCTGGGGGTGGGACGTGGGAGGATGGTGGAGTTGATCAAGGGAGGAGTGGGGAAGATGCACCGGTGGCGTGGGTTTTCATTTTTTGTTCTACGCGGGGTTTGCGTCGGATGTTAGCAGAATAAGCCCGATTGATGTGCAGAATAAGACTCTTAAGGGTGTTATCATAATAGACCCACCATATATATATATATATATATATATATATATATATATATATATATATATATATATATATTAGGCTTCAAGTGCGTACTTGTTAGTTAAACCTATGGTTAAAATGTGACACTAAATATGACAAGTAAGTACTACAGTAGCAGTACTAGTATACATCGGTCAAATTATAGATCTTCTCCAATCATTGAATTGACGTGACAACACGTTGCACGTGAGGTGACACAAGAATCCCTGCGACATGTTTGGGTATTCTGGACTTCAGATTTGGTGTACCACTTATCTGTCGAAATCTTTCATCATTCACTTAAAACAGTCGATTGATCATACATTGAGTACCATATAACTGGAATTACCAATGCAAGTCGAAAAAGGATTGGCCGGTGCTGCCGGCTGGCGTCAAGTTCGATCCCATGGATCAGGAGCTGATCGAGCACTTTGAGGCCAAAGTGAGTGCTGACAGTGCGAGATACTCACCCTCTCATCGATTTGTTCATACCAACCATCGACAGCGAGCACGGCATATGCTACAACCAACCTGGGAAACTTCCAGGTAAGACACTGATCGGCCGTCTACTTGCACAAACATATTCCTTTGTTTATAGCTCTATTTTTCTTTATAGATGCAGACCTGGTGAAGCAATTACAATTTGACAGTTAATAACAAGTGAAACAAGTGACTGCAACGTACCAAAGATGTTATGAAAATGCCAACTACGTACGCTAAAACCTGTGTCCGACAATACTGCAGGTATCACACTAAGTGGCCTAAGGAAGCATTTCTTCCAGCGCAATTCTAAGGATTTCAAAAGGGGCATGTGGACATGTCGCAAGATACAGTCGGAGTGCAGCATGCACGCGATGTGTCACAAGACCGGCAATACCTTGCCCGTGATGGTCAACGGCCGGCAAACGGGTAGCAAAAAAGTTCTGGTGCTGCACACCAACAAGAACTTCGACCAGCGAAGGACCAATTGGGTGATGCACAAGTACCACCTGGGGGACCTGGAGCAAGAGAAGGAGTGGGAGCGGGTCCTCTGCAAGATTTTCTACCAGACGAACACTAGGTCCAGGAGTAAAAAGATTATAAGTTAGTTTGGTATTGATACTTGTACTACCTTGTCGTCTGCGAGTTGGTATTGTTGTTAACTATCTTTTTGTATGAACTTGCATTTGCTTCCAACCATCATGCCGAGGGTCGACATGGATATAAAGCTGAATCATTTGTTTCGAAACAAATTTTCAGGCACCTGATTTTTTTTTATGGGTAGCATAAGCACCTGCCATCGAATTCCCAGTTCTCCAAATTTTTCAAAACAAATGGATGCACTTATTATCACGATGAAAAAACAATATCCCTGCTGCATCCCAGTTATCAGTATGTACTTACAGAATTCTGTCATTTAATGAGCACGTATATTGTTTTTTCAGGTCGTGCAAGTTTCAACTAGGCTATTGACTGCCCAGGCTTGGTTTTGTTTTTAACAGGTCCAGGCCATGACGACAACGGGGCACAAAGATCCAGCAGGTATCTACTAGCCTCTGGCCTGCCAGCCTTAGTTATATTTTGTCTTACAACATCCGCACGCAGTTTTTTTACTGAATCAAATACACAGCCCCTGCTCATGTCCTACATGCGTTTTCTAATCTCTACCTATAGTTTTACTAGTTCATATACGCGTATCATTATATTGAAAATACATAAAACTTTTCATATTTACATCCTTATTTTTCTCGTTCTTCCCTCCCAGCGCTGATTTTTTTACTAGTGGTTTTCCCTTAAACCAACTCAATTGTCCCACGTCTTATTTTCTTAGAAAAACAAAATGATTTTTTTGGCAAATCAATAAGTTCTTAAAAATGTTTATCATTTCGGGATTACAATAGTTCGGACTCCATTGAAATATGCAAAATAAGGTTGAACTTTCTGAGCGTGGTCCTGGGCAGAAAATGGGTTGTAATAAATTACTTAAGAACTAGCAAATGGGCTGCAAATTATTAAAAAAATAGCAACCATCGACAGCGAGCACGGCATATGCTACAACCAACCTGGGAAACTTCCAGGTAAGACACTGATCGGCCGTCTACTTGCACAAACATATTCCTTTGTTTATAGCTCTATTTTTCTTTATAGATGCAGACCTGGTGAAGCAATTACAATTTGATAGTTAATAACAAGTGAAACAAGTGACTGCAACGTACCAAAGATGTTATGAAAATGCCAACTACGTACGCTAAAACCTGTGTCCGACAATACTGCAGGTATCACACTAAGTGGCCTAAGGAAGCATTTCTTCCAGCGCAATTCTAAGGATTTCAAAAGGGGCATGTGGACATGTCGCAAGATACAGTCGGAGTGCAGCATGCACGCGATGTGTCACAAGACCGGCAATACCTTGCCCGTGATGGTCAACGGCCGGCAAACGGGTAGCAAAAAAGTTCTGGTGCTGCACACCAACAAGAACTTCGACCAGCGAAGGACCAATTGGGTGATGCACAAGTACCACCTGGGGGACCTGGAGCAAGAGAAGGAGTGGGAGCGGGTCCTCTGCAAGATTTTCTACCAGACGAACACTAGGTCCAGGAGTAAAAAGATTATAAGTTAGTTTGGTATTGATACTTGTACTACCTTGTCGTCTGCGAGTTGGTATTGTTGTTAACTATCTTTTTGTATGAACTTGCATTTGCTTCCAACCATCATGCCGAGGGTCGACATGGATATAAAGCTGAATCATTTGTTTCGAAACAAATTTTCAGGCACCTGATTTTTTTGATGGGTAGCATAAGCACCTGCCATCGAATTCCCAGTTCTCCAAATTTTTCAAAACAAATGGATGCACTTATTATCACGATGAAAAAACAATATCCCTGCTGCATCCCAGTTATCAGTATGTACTTACAGAATTCTGTCATTTAATGAGCACGTATATTGTTTTTTCAGGTCGTGCAAGTTTCAACTAGGCTATTGACTGCCCAGGCTTGGTTTTGTTTTTAACAGGTCCAGGCCATGACGACAACGGGGCACAAAGATCCAGCAGGTATCTACTAGCCTCTGGCCTGCCAGCCTTAGTTATATTTTGTCTTACAACATCCGCACGCAGTTTTTTTACTGAATCAAATACACAGCCACTGCTCATGTCCTACATGCGTTTTCTAATCTCTACCTATAGTTTTACTAGTTCATATACGCGTATCATTATATTGAAAATACATAAAACTTTTCATATTTACATCCTTATTTTTCTCGTTCTTCCCTCCCAGCGCTGATTTTTTTACTAGTGGTTTTCCCTTAAACCAACTCAATTGTCCCACGTCTTATTTTCTTAGAAAAACAAAATGATTTTTTTGGCAAATCAATAAGTTCTTAAAAATGTTTATCATTTCGGGATTACAATAGTTCGGACTCCATTGAAATATGCAAAATAAGGTTGAACTTTCTGAGCGTGGTCCTGGGCAGAAAATGGGTTGTAATAAATTACTTAAGAACTAGCAAATGGGCTGCAAATTATTAAAAAATAGCAAATGGGCTCTATGTTGTCTGCCACATATTTGGAGGCTGAATTGTGGGCCTACTAAGTTCATGCGTACACAAGGTTTCTCAAAAAAGAAACTTAGTCAACAATCGACTCTACTAGCGTCAGACTGTTAGATGTCAATCTAACGACAATCGTGCTTCTTCAGTGTCTGATCTTCCTGCCCCAGCCGCCGAAACCAGCACCGTCGGAACCACCTGCTCCCGCCTCCCGTGGTCGCCTGTGCTGCCGGGTAGGCCTCACGGCCCCATCATACTCGCATCTCTGGCTTGTCTATCCCTCTACTCACCCACACCTCCTGTTATTTTCTGGCGATGGCAGTCGAACCAGTCAACCCTCGTACTCTCCACCGCATGGGCAACCACTACTGTGTCTTCCCCGGCCCTGTGTCGTTCCCTTCGTAGGCCTCACCGTCATTCACCACCCTAGTGCTCTCGATGCGGCGTGGTAAACGTGGTCAACGAACGACATCCATTGGAAGTGGACTGTAAGTGGAGAGGCTGACAGCTGGCTCCACGGAAGCACACAATGAAATGACTCCTTATTACGCGGAAAATAATGATTCCTCCACCTAACATCTGGGACCCACCGGAAGGGCCTCTGTATTTCACACAAAAAACTTCCCTTCGCTGACGGGTGAGACCCACCAACTATATCTTCGCACGCAAGGAAGTGCCTTCTTATTGCGCTCAAAAAAATGAATACCCCCGTGCCAGCTGGGACCCACCATAGTGGGAGGCTGACATGTGGGCCTACTAAGTTGACGGGGACGGAGGGCATTGTCAACTTAGTCAATATATGAACGATTCTAGCTCTAGTGACTGTATGATGTCCATCCAATGGTCGTAGTGCTTCTTCAACCTCTGGTGTTCTTGCTCCAGCCGCCCAAAGCAGCGTTGGTCGTGCCGCCTGCTCCTGCCTGTTGTGGCCGGCTGTGCTGCCGCGGAGGCCTCACTGCCCCTACTAATCCCACCGCTGGCCAGGCCATCCCTCCACTCACCCACACCCCCTATTATTCTGCGGCGACGGCAACCTCACACCATAGCCGAACCAGTGAACCCTCGTACTCCTCTTCGCGTGGGCATCTACTGCCGCGTCTTCCCCGGCTCCGCGTCATCCCCTTCCTAGTCCTCGTCATTGTCCACCACGGTGGTGCTCTCGGCGCGTCGTGTTCAATGTGGTCAACGACCAACTTCCATCGGAAGAGTACTTTACGTGGAGAGGCTGACAGCTGGGTCCACGACAGCCGCAAGGAAGTGCCTGCTTATTACGGGAAAAATAATTATTCCTCCACTGACGGCAGGGACCCACCGGACAAGCCACCGTATTTCGCAAAAAAAACTCCTGACTGTAGGGACCCACCGGACGGGCCACCGTATTTCGCGAAAAAAACGTTCCGCCGCTGTCAGCTCGGACCCACCAGAAGTGCCTCCTTATTACGCACAAAAAAATGAATACTCCCCCTGCTAGCTGGGACCCACCTTGGTGGGAGGCTGACTTGTGGGCCTACTAAGTTGACTGGGACAGAGGGCTTTATCTACTTAGTCAATATGAACGATTCTAGCTCCAGTGACCGTTCGATGTCCATCCAACGACCATAGTGCTTCTTCAACCTGTGGTCTTCTTGCTCCAGCAGCTAACACCAGCGCCGGTCGTGCCGCATGCTCCTGCCTCACGTGGCCGGTTGTGCTTCCACGGAGGCCTCACCACGCCCTACTATTCCCACCGCTGGCCAGGCCCTGCGGCGACGGCAGCCTCACACCGCAGCCGAACCAGTGAACCCTCGTACTCCTCTCCAAGCGGGCTTCCACTGCCGTGTCTTCCTCGGCTCGGCGTCGTCCCCTTCCTAGGCCTCGCCGTCGTCCACCGCCCTGGTGCTCTCGACGCAGCATGGTCAACATGGTCAAGGAACGACTTCCATCGGACGTGGACTGTACGTGGAGAGGCAGACAGGTGGGTCCATGGCCGCAGCAAGGAAGTGACTCCTTATTACACGGAAAATAATGATTCCTCCACCTGATAGCAGGGACCCACCGGATGGGTCACTTTTGCGAAAAAAATATTTCCCCCTGACTGCTGGGACCTACCAGCTACATCATCGCACGCAATGAAGTGTGTCCATATTACAGGCAAAAAAATGATTCGCCCCCTGACTGCTGGGACCCACCAGCTACATCTTTCACGCAAGGAAGTGCGTCCGGGGAAAAAAAACAACTTGCCCCCTTGACTACTGGGACCCACCAGCTACATCTTTGCACACAAGGATGTGCCTGACAACCAGGACCCACCTGGTCAAAGCATACGTAGCGTTGTCATTCTGGTCGTGAATGTGTACGTACATACAGGTCGATGTAGAGGCGTGCGCGTGTCATAGTAGAGGCGCACACGTAGCATGTACACGTACGTACAACTGCCAGGGTGCAAGAAAGAAAATACGGCCACATACGTACATACGGGCGGGGTCTCGAATGCCTACTCGCGCATACGTATGGCCAGGTCTAGTGTACATGGCTGGGTTGGAATGGAGAAACATCGTCGTCGTCGTGTTCATCGGGAGCCAACCGGCTGGGTCGGAATGGAATGCGTCATCGTGTTCATCGGGAGGGCTTGGACGGAACAGGAGATGGAAACGAGGCCTGGCGTACCACATAACGGAGGAAATGGCCTTGTGTTCGACCGGCCATGTTTGAAACGGGATCCTGTTCATCGGGAGGGGTGTGGCGTACCGCAAAACGGAGGAAACAGACTTGTGTTGGACCTCCTATGGTCAAAACGGGGTCCTGTTGATCGGGAGGGGTGTGGTGTACCGCAAAACAGATGAAACGGACTCGTGTTGGAGCGCTACGGTCGAAACGAGGGTCCTGTTCATCGGGAGGGGTGTGGCGTACTGCAAAACAAGACTCCATGGGATATTGTTCATCTCCACCGTCGACCTCCTCCAGCCTCTACAGGCTACTGTTCATCCACCATCAACCTCCTCCAGCCTCCACCTGCGACAGTTCATCCATGGGCTCCTGTTCATCCAGCCTCCACCGCACGCTACTGCACCGGCTACTGTTCAACCAGCCCTCTCCACGGGCTCCTGTTCAACCACCCCTCCACATGCTACTGTTCATCCACCCCTCCGTTGTCTACTGTTCATCCAGCCCTCTACGGGGTCGTCCTGTTCATCTAGCCCTCCATGGGGTCCTATTCATCCAGCCCCAACCGGCTTGATCGATTAGGGTCTTGTTCATCTAGAGGCAACACCATGGGGTCCTGTTCATCCACCCCCATCGTGAACTATTCATCGAAACCCCCCAACAACGCTCACTGTTCATCAAGGGAAGGAGGCAGCAGGGTTGAATCGGCTTCAGTTAGCAGCAGTAGCGAAGGAATCGCTCGATCGGGTTCAGTTAACAGCCATCGATCGATCGCTCGGGTTTAGTAACGCGTAGCCTGTAGTGCAATTGCTCGGGTTCAATTAGAGCCAAACGCCTCGCTTGGGTTCAGTTAGAGCCCAACGCCTTGCACACATACGCATACATGTATGAGAGAAACGCGCATCGCTCGGCCCCGACAACCCACCGTAACCGGGAACACCCCGATATTTTCCTCGACGTCGCTTCTACCATGGTTTTTTCCGTCATGGACGGCCCAAAGAATATCATGCAGCTGCGTCTCCGTCCCTCCCAGGATGAAAAGCCCATTTTCTGTCATGATTTTTTGTCATAGAAGTAGGAGCCCACCACATTTATGATGATACCGGGTTTTTTCACAATTATCATCATAGAAGTGTCATAAGTACGACCGAAAAAAAAATTGTTCGGCCCAAAATGTCACGGATGTGTCTTTTTTTGTAGTGCAAGCTGAATTGTTATTGAATAATATGTTGACTAATGAAAATAATTGGACACTTCCTGAACGAACTCCTAAGGCAACTCCGAAGAAAAGGGGTATTCTATTTCTCAGTCCTGAAGATATGTAGGAGGCAAAGAAATCTATGAAAGAAAAGGGTATTAAAGCTGAAGATGTCAAGAATTCACCACCTATTGAAGAAATACATTGTCTTGATAACCCGTCACAAGTAGTAAAGGTAAATTCTCTCTATAGATTTGATGAATGTGATATTCCTCGTTATAAGTCTGCTAGTCAATGCTTGGATGAGTTTGGTAGTTTTATTGTTAAACAAGAAAACTTCAATGCTTATGTTGGTAGACAATTGAAACGCAATGCTTATATGATTGAACACTTTACTGATTATATGTCTAGAGTTAAAAGTGAACTTAAACTTATTAGTAAACATGCTTCCATGCTTACCACTCAAGCATAACAAGTGCTTAAAGCACAAAATGATTTGCCCAATGAATTAAATAAAAAAAATTGATAATGTTGTTAGAGTTGTGACTAGAGGTGGTAGAATGACTCAGGAACCTTTGTATCCTGAGGGCCACCCTAAGAGAATTGAGCAAGATTCTTTGAGAAATAATGTTGATGCACCTAGTCCTTCTAAAAACAACAAGAAGAAAAATGATAGGACTTTGCATGCTTCTAGTGAACATGTTTTTGACACACCTGAGAATCCCAATGATATTTCTATTTCTGATGCTAAAACAAAATATGGTAATGAACATGAATCCAGTGGTGATGTTAATGATGATGTTCATGTCGATGCTCGACCTAGCAATAATAATGATGTAGAGGTTGAACCTGTTGCTGATCTTGATAACCCACAATCAAAGAATAAATGTTATGATAAGAGAGACTTCATTGCTAGGAAGCACGGTAAACAAAGAGAACCATGGGTTCAAAAACCATACCTTTTCCGCCTAAACCATCCAAGAAAAAGGATGATGAGGATTTTGAGCGCTTTGCTAAAATGATTAGACCTATCTTTTTGCATATGTGTTTGACTGATATGCTTAAAATGAATCCTTATGCTGAGTACATGAAAGATATTGTTACAAATAAAAGAAAGATACCGGAAGCTGAAATTTCCACCATGCTTGCTAATTATACTTTTAAGGGTGGAATACCAAAGAAACTAGGAGATCCAGGAGTACCAACTATACCATGCTCCATTAAAAGAAACTATGTTAAAACTACTTTATGTGATCTTGGAGCCAGTTTTAGTGTTATGCCTCTCTCTTTATATCATAGACTTGATTTGAATAAGTTGACACCTACTGAAATATCTTTGAAAGTGGCCGATAAATCAACTGCTATACATGTCGGTATTTGTGAGGATGTGCATGTTGTTGTTGCAAATGTTACTATTTTAACGGATTTTGTTATTCTTGATATTCCCAAGGACGATAGTATGTCAATTATCCTTGGTAGACCCTTTTTGAATACTGTAGGGGCTGTTATTGATTGCAACAAAGGCAATGTCACTTTTCATGTTAATGGTAATGAGCATACGGTACACTTTCCGAGGAAACAACCTCAAGTCCACAGTATAAATTGTATTGGAAAATTTTCAACGATTACTATTAGAGGTTTTGAATTTCCTCTTCCTACTTTCAAGAAGAAATATGATATTCTTATTGTTGGGGACGTGCATATCCCCGTTGAGGTAACCTAGTGTCATTCAAAATACTTTGGTTTCATGTTATTCGGAAAGAATTTGTTAACAAGACTTGATCAACCTTGTTAGTGCATTCCTTTTGATGAGCATGAGATGGATGAAGTTAGAATGCACAACTCTCTATACCCTCCTTTTATTTTCTGTTATTTAGATTAACTAAAGCAAATATAGTATTTTCAGTCTGTTTTCTAATCTATCCTTGCAATAAAAAATACCTCGAAAATAAACATTCTCCAAATGTCCCGAAAATGAAATATGATTTTTTTGTAGAATATTTAAGAATATTTGGCACTAAGAACACATCAGGGGGCCACACCACCAGGCCACGAGGGTCCAGGGCGTGCCCCCTGCCTCATGGGCCCCACGTGGCCCCCTCCACTTATTCCTGCACCCACACACTTCGTCTTCCTCTAGAAAAAATCACCACACAGCTCAAACTCGTGTTCTAGCTCGTTCTGCTACGATTTTCAATCTCCTTGCTCAAATCTTCATTCACGAATCTATTTTGGGGGATTTTTCTCCGGTATGTGACTTCTCCAATGGTCTAATTAGTTTTTGTTCTAGTGCTTTATTTATTGCAAAATTCTACTACTAAGGTGACCCTGTTCTTGCGCTTGCATGTCAAATTTATATGGTCAAAAGTAGTTTTAATGCATGATTTAGCTTCTAGGCATTTGTGGGAGTAGTTGCTATCAATCTTGTTGAGTTTGGTTCGCTGTTATTTTGAGTCACTTAAAATTTCAGAAATTTTTCAGAGAAAGAAAAATGCATAGGAAAATATAACAAGGTGGTTCCTCAAGGAAGCAAGGACCAAGGCTCGCGATACGTCAGCCAGACGATGAACCACCGAGGGAGCTCAAGTGCGGCCTTGTGAATGGCCATCAGAAGATTTTATGGTTCAAGCATGCATTAAGGAGGAATTTGGCGCGTATGTGCATAATGCGAACTTGAGGGCTTTGTGTCAGATAAGTGCCCCCAATACTACTACCTAAATGATTCCTTTGTGAGAAGGTTCGAATTCACATCCTCATGCAATTCTCACATTGTTTTGTTTGATCTTTATGATAAATCATATACCATGGACCTATAAGATTTTAATACTTCTTGTAAACTCCTGTAGTGGGGCAATTTTAGTGAACCTTGCAAATCTGAATATAAAGACTTTCTTGCTAGTATCACTGTGGGGGAATCTAGAGAAATAACAAAAGCTACCATAGGGAGCATTCATTTTCCTTCCATACATTATTTTGCTCTCTTTATAGGTAGATGCATTAATGGTAAAGATGAAGCTTGTCACATGTGCATTCCAGATCTTTATGTTCTCAAAAGTGCGGTATTAGGAGATAAACAATATAACTTGGGGGCGATTGTTACACAAAGGTTGCATCATAATAGTATAAGTGGAGATTTGTTTGGTGGGATTTATGCAATTTGTTTAGCTAACTATCTTGATGTACCCATACATGCAAATGATATAGAGTTACCTCCTATTTATTTAGATTATAATGCTATGGTTCGCCATCAGTTTATTGAGAGGAATGAACAGCCCCTTCAGTACAGACTAATCTTTGACAGACAGCGTGTTATCCATATTTCTCTCCCTACTCCTACTTTCTTTGAATTTCAGGCAAAAAGGAGATATGTTATAACCAAGGAGGAGCCAAACGAGTATGAAAGGAGGATTGAGGCAGCTTGCCTCCAAGCTGCAGCTCGTCAGGCAGTAGCGGCTACATCTCAGTACGACCCCAGTTACAACTTTGGATATCCGCCAGGCCATCCGTGCGCATAGACCAACTTAGGCCAAAAGCCTAAGCTTGGGGGAGTACGTATTTCTCACCGACATTACGTTCATGTTCCCACACTCATTCTAGTGTTGGTGCTCATAATTTTTCATTGTACTATCCATGCTAGTTTATTTTCTTTTCTAAGCCTTCTTCTTGTGTGTTTGAAAAATCTTAAGAAAAACAAAAAAAGCTAGTCTACTTTCCATGCTTGTAGTAGTAATTAAAAGAAAACCCAAAAAGATTTCTCGTTCTTCTTTTGCTTGTTGGGAGCTTTCCCATGTAAATGGTTTTATTTCTTTTCTTTTCTTTGGGGGCAAAGAGGAGAGGACCGTGATGAAAATGTTGAGTGGCTCTCATTTGCATTATTATTGATTTAACCAAGAGACGATATTACCTTGTTTTCTCCCTGGACTTGAATGCTTGCAGATTCCAACTTAATCCAACACACGTGCACTATTATTATTATACACACCGTTCGGTCGGGCAAGTGAAAGGCAATAATGACGATATATGATGGACTAATTGAGATGAGAGAAGCTGGTATGAACTTGAGCTATCTTGTTTTTGTAAATATGATTAGTTCACCAGTTGGCTGTGGGATATGGAACACTTTTCCCAATCACCCTGTTTGGGGCCGTGAGGGCGGGATGAAGAGCTGGGAGCACTAGCCATGTTGGGGTGGTGTCTGCAGGCAAGCTCCAAGGATTCCTCATTTGGGGGAGATGGTGTGGATTAGATCTGAAGATCCTCGTCTCCTTAAATAGACAATTTTCTCACATGGTCAGGGTGGTAAGTATAAAAATGCCCCGACCTCTCGCGTTCGCTCGACACGTGGAAGCTGAAATCTTGAAGGTGCAGAAGCCGATGAGCGCAACATTAAAAGGAAAGCCCGATACTGCAGTTTAAGTCAGGTACTTTGAAGTCTTCGGAGAAGGAACCCTCCTTGCAATGCCGAAGACAATCTGCGCGCTGGACTCATCGTCACTGAAGCCTGGTTCGGGGGCTACTGAGGGTGTCCTAAATGAAGGGGTCCACAGAGAGCCGGACTATATACATGGGCTAGACTGTTGGACTATGAAGATAAAAGATAGAAGACTTCGTCCCGTGTCCGGATGGGACTCTCCTTTCCGTGGAAGGCAAGCTTGGCGATTCGGATATTTAGATTCCTTTCTCTGTAACCGACTTTGTGTAACCCTAGCCCCCTCCAGTGTCTATACAAACTGGAGGGTTTGGTCCATAGAACATCAATCATAATCTCATAGGCTAGGCTTCTAGGGTTTAACCATTACGATCTCGTCGTAGATCAACTATTGTAATACTCATATTCATCAAGATCAATCAAGCAGGAAGTAGGGTATTACCTCCGTAGAGAGGGCCCAAAGCTGGGTAAACATTGTGTCCCCCGCCTCCTGTTACCATTAGCCTTAGACACACAGATCGGGACCCCCTACCCGAGATCCGCCGGTTTTGACATCGATAATCATCATGCTCACCGCCGTGCGTGAGTAATTCCGTCGTAGGCTTGCTGGACGGTGATGGGTTGGATGAGATTTACCATGTAATCAAGTAAGTTTTGTTAGGGTTTGATCCCTAGTATACATTATGTTCTAAGATTGATGTTGCTATGACTTTGCTATGCTTAATGCTTGTCACTAGGGCACGAGTGTCATGATTTCAGATCTGAACCTATCATGTTTTCATGATTATATGTGAGTTCTTGGTCCTATCTTGCAAGTTAATAGTCACCTACTATGTGTTATGATCCGGCAACCCCGAAGTGACAATAATCGGGACCACTCCCGGTGATGACCGTAGTTTGAGGAGTTCATTTATTCACTAAGTGTTAATGCTTTGGTCCAGTAATCTATTAAAAGGAGGCCTTAATATCCCTTAGTTTCCAAAAGGACCCGCTGCCACGGGAGGGTAGGACAAAAGATGTCATGCAAGTTCTTTTCCATAAGCACGTGTGACTATATTCGGAATACATGCCTACATTAAATTGATGAACTGGAGCTAGTTCTGTGTCACCCTATGTTATAACTGTTGCATGAGGAATTGCATCCGACATAATTATCCATCATTGATCCATTGCCTGCGAGCTTTTCACATATTGATCTTTGCTTAGTTACGTTACTGTTGCCACTATTATGATTACTACAAAGCTGCTACTGTTACTTTTGCCACCGTTACTGTTACTTTCGTACTACTTTGCTACTAAATACTTTGCTGCAGATATTAAGTCTTTCAGGTGTGGTTGAATTGACCACTCAACTGCTAATACTTGAGAATAATCTTTGACTCCCCTTGTGTCGAATCAATAAATTTGGGTTGAATACTCTACCCTCAAAAACTATTGCGATCCCCTATACTTGTGGGTTATCAGATGGTAACAGGAGATGGGGGACATGATGTTTACCTAGGTTCGGCCCCTCTCTATGGAGGTAATACCCTACTTCCTTCTAGATTGATCTTGATGAATATGAGTATTACAAGAGTTATCGTAATGGCTAAAACCCTAGAAGTCTAGCCTGTATGATTATGATTGCCTCTACGGACTAAGCCCTCTGGTTTATATAGACACCGGAGGGGACTAGGGTTGTACAAAGTCGGTTACAGAGAAAGGAATCTTCATATCTGAGCACCAAGCTTGCCTTCCACGCCAAGGAGAGTCCCATCCAGACACGGGAAGAAGTCTTCTGTCTTGTATCTTCATAGCCCATCAGTCCGGCCCATGCTACATAGTCCGACCGTCCGAGGACCCCTTAATCCAGGACTCCCTCAGGGGCTTCTACCGGAAAACGTTCGATTAACCTTTGTGAAGCTATGTTCATTCCTCAATGCAATCTCTCAGAAGGTGATCGATCCAGAAATCCTACCAAGGTTAAGGAGTGATGTGGCACAATGTCTTGTCAGTTTCGAGCTGGTGTTCCCACCATCCTTTTTCAATATCCTGACGCACGTCCTAGTTCATCTAGTCGATGAGATTGTCGTTCTGGGCCCTGTATTTCTACACAATATGTTCCCCTTTGAGAGGTTCATGGGAAAAAGAAATATGTCTATAACCACGCTAGGCCAGAAGGAAGCATCTCCATGGGCCATCAAACAAGAGATGTCATTGGGTTTTGTGCTGACTTCATTCCTGACCTTAAGAATATAGGTCTCCCTCAATCGCAGTATGAGGGGAGACTGGGTGGAAAAGGCACGCTAGGTGCGGACTCAATAATATGTAGGGATGGGCATTCTTGGTCTCAAGCACACTACATGGTTCTACAGAATTCTACCTTGGTGACCTCGTAAATTTATGAACACAAGAACATTATGTGCTCCAAAACACCTGGACCTGTGTGATGATTGGATTACATATGAACACATCAGGAGTTTCGGCAGTTGGTTCCAAACACATCTCAGGTGTGACAACACTGTTTCTGATGACCTATACTCGTTGGCGAGGGAACCATCTTCGGCTGTAATGACTTACAAAGGGTACGAGATAAATGGGAATACATTTTACACGATTGCCCAAGATCAAAAGAGCACCAACCAAAACAGTGGTGTCCTCTTTGATGCAGCAACAAAGAGGGGAAAGGACACACATTATGGTTACATAGTGGGCATATGGGAACTTGACTATGGATATGATATCAAGGTCCCTTTGTTTAAGTGCAAATGGGTCAATCTGTCAGGAGGCGGGGTATAGGTAGAGCCACAGTACGGAATGACAACAATGGATCAGAACAATCTGGGGTACACAGACAAACCATTCATCCTAGCCAATGATGTGGCGCAGGTTTTCTATGGGAAGGACATGTCTACCAAACCGAGAAAAAGAAAAGATAAATAAGCAGATACATCATACAATGAGCCAAAGCGCCACATAGTTCTTTCAGGAAAAAGATACATCGTTGGACTGGAGAGCAAGCCAGACATGTCTGAAGATTATGAACAGTTTCATGAAATTCCTCCCTTCAAAGTCAAGGCTGACCCAAGCACCCTGTTAAATGATGAAGATTATCCATGGTTAGGGCGCAATAAGTAAAGGACACAAGCGAATAAAATGTGAAGACTTTCTATCAAAAACTATTATGATGATGCCTTTGATCTAGAATATCACCACAGTTACATGTGAACAAATGAAATCCCTTTGTAACTGATGAGTTTTTGTCCGAAACCCTGATACTTCCAAAGAGATTGTCTGTTTTGTACATGAAGTGCATCCAGTTTTTGTCGTAACCCTATCAACTTTTTAGCACATGTTATGTGGGTGAAATGATGATACCATGCCAACTTTCAACCTTTTGAGAGTTCATTTGTAGTGCTTTTCAATTTAAGGGCCATTTAGCTCAAAAAAATTAGTACAGGCATGAAAAATACCAAATGAAGTCAGAGAGGGTTGAAAATTGATGATGTGGCTTTGAATGGTGCATTTTGAACACACAAAAAGTCTGGAGTTCAAATAAGTTCAAAAAAATGGAATCCCTTTGTAACAGACGAGTTTCCGTCCGAAACCTTGATAATTTGAAACAGATTGTCTATTTTGCACACGAAGTGCATGCAGGTTTTGCCGTAACCCTCTCAACTTTTTAGCACATGCTATGTGGGTGAAATGATGATACCATGCCAACTTTCAACTTTTTCAGAGTACATTTGTAGTGCTTTTCAATTTCAGGGTCATTTAGCTCAAATAATGAACTAATAGCAAAAAGAATGAACTAATAGCAAAAAGAATGAACTAAAAATAATCAATTAAAATATTCTATTATGATCAACTAAAACAAAAGTATAATATCCTTCAATAGCAAAAAGAATCAACTAAAAAGCTTTTATAAAACTCCAATAGCAAAAGGAATCAACTCAAATTTTTTTATAAACCTCAAGTATTATTAAAGCTAAAATTATATAAAATTTATGCAACCAAATTATCAAAGTATTTTCTGTTCAAAACATTAAAAGAAAAAATAATTTTCATAAAGAGCTTTTTTGTTAGAAACTTTAATAGCAAAAAGAATTATCAGAAAGAATTTTTGTGTTAGAAACTAAAATAACAAAATCTGTTTTTGAATATAATGATAAAACACAGTAATAAATAGCAGGAAAAAGAATCACTCAAAAATCTATTTTTATAATAAAGTTATTCAAAAACTAGTGATTCACACAAATTTCACAAAAATCAAATTTAAATTATTCAAATTGGAAAACAAATGGCACTAACGGAAAGTTTATAATTTTTATTACCTAGAAGCAAAAAGAACTAAAAAAGCAAAAACAAAAGAAAATAAATAATGCAAAAAACAAAAAAACTAGAAAAAATGCCACGGCCTGAATACGACTAGAAACCCAACCATGGGCCAAGATTCAGGCCTGTAGAAGACCAAGTAGGCCCATCAGGCATAGCAGTGTATGATTATGCTCGCAAGCCTGCAATGGAGAGGAGCTCGAGAGGGGTGCGGTAGTGGGGCTTATAAACAACTACCCGCCCCTCTCAACTAGCGAGGTGGGACTAAAGTTTTGGCCACGGGCAGCACGAGGCCTTTGGTCCCAGTTGGTGGCACCAACCGGGACCAAAGGCCTCTGTTTCCTGCCCTTTGGGCTGCTGAAAAGAGACCTTCGGTACCGGTTGGTGGCACCAACCGGTACCACGGACCGTTACCAATGCCCTGGGTATAAAAGCAACACTTAGCAGTTTCGATGAAATCCATCACTTCTTCTCCCTGACGCCCCCTGCTCCTCCTTGTCGCCATCGCCGCTCAACTCCCCTACTCCACCTTGCCGTCGCCACCGTCACTGACGCCATCAGGCTACTCTCCGTCATCGTCGCCGCCGCCACCGATGCCCCTACCCCCTGCTCTCCTCGTCGTCGTCACCGCCCGACACCCCTGCTACGCCTTGCCGTCGCCGCCGCCACTGACGCCGTTAGGCTGCTCGCCCTCGCCATCGCCACCGCCACCACTACTAGGAAAAGGGCTATAGATGAAATGGATACTAATGGCGCACCTGTCATGTGCTGCGCCACTAGTATATAGCAGTGGCGCACCATGTGCAGGTGCGCCATTAGTGTGGAAGACACTAATGGAGCACCAGGCACATGGTGCGCCACTAGTAACAATTTTTTTTATTTTATTTTTCCAAACATACTAATGGCGCATCCTGGCAGAGTGCGCCATTACTAGTGCTAACTAGTAATGGCACACCGGACAGACAGTGCACCACTACTGTTGTTTTTTTATTCTTTTTTTTTGAAAAATTACTAATGGCGCATCATGGCACAGTGCGCCGTTACTAGTTTAAACTAGTAATGGCGCACTATGCCATGGTGCGCCTTTTGTGTATATATATTTATTTATTTTGCAAAACTACTAATGGCGCACCACCTGCAGGTGTGCCATTAGTAACCAGGGTTACTAATGGCACATTTGCAGGTGGTGCGCCATTAGTAACCTGGGACCAACAAGATATTTTGGACAGCCACACCTACCCACTCACTTTCCCCACTTCATTCTCTCCACCTCCTCCTCCAAGCTTGTCTCGGCTGCCTCCTCCTCCTCACCTCATTTGCACCATAGATTCATCCAAATTAAGTGGTTAAATTACCTTTTTTTGATAGGTAAGTAAGGGGGGAAGCTATCTTTATGTTGTTCTCCCTCTCCAACAACGTGGAAATGCACTTTTTGTGGCCTAGCTAGATCTATGTATGTGTGTGGTGTTGCATATGTTTGTGGTGTTGCATATATGTTTGTGTTTGCAGGTACCGGTATTTGTAATGCGATAGTTGCCAATATTCCAAAATTCTGATTCATTTCTGTTTCGGCAAGAATTTTGGGACTATGCATTCTTTTTGGTCCTATTTTCAGGGAAAGTCATGCAAAAAAAAATCTTGGTTCTAAAATATCGTTTTGCTCTACCCCGCAAGCGACCATGGTCCGCATGATGACCGAAGGCATCGTGAATAGGTTTTTGAGCTCCGCGAAGGCCGAGCTGCTTCAAAAGAACGAGATGGAGATAAGATGTCCATGTCGAAGATGCAAGCTGAAGAGCCTTATTGCGGACCCGGATTCCGGGCAGGTGCGGGACCACCTGCTCTTGCGTGGTTTCTTGGATGGCTATCGGTGGTAAGGTGATGAAGATGACTATGAAGTCGTCCATGGGGGCCGGGCAAGAAATGAGCAAGACTCGGGCGGGCGAGAAGATGAAGAATCTCCAGGACATGATCAGGACGTTGATGCTATACACAATCATCATGTAGAAGATGCAGGACATGATGATGAGGAAGATGCCGGAGCAGACGACGGGCATGATCATGAAGATGATGATGCCGGCGGAGCAGACGACGCTGGACCATCGATGGGCTGGGTGCAGGACCCTCATATTCAAGAGCTGCTTCTCAAGCAGACGGATAACGCCAGAGCTACCCCCCGAGAGAAAGCAAAGCTGGATCAATTGGAGATAGACGCGGTTACTCCACTGTATGAAGAATGTTGGCCCGAGGATACCCTCCTGAAAGTAACGCTCATGGCTCTGGAGATGAAGGTAAAACACAAAATGACCGACGTATGCTTCAACGAGAACATGTCATTCTGGCACGAACGTCTTCCCAAGGGGAACAACTGCCCGACCAGTTTTGAGGAGGAGAAGAAAATCATGTGTCCTCTGGATTTACTGCACGTGAAATACCATGTGTATATGAACAATTGCATCATTTATCAGGACGAGCACGCGGAGTCTACCATATGTCTAGTGTGCTGCGTCACTCGATACAAGAAGAGGAAGAAAGCTCCTCGAAAAGTGGTGTGGTACTTTCTGATCACTCCTCGTCTGCAGCGGTATTTCACGGACCCTAAGGTAGCAAAGCTCCTGCGTTGGCACGCGGATAGGGAGGAGAAGAATCGAGAAGATGACGCAAATGATCCGGAGATAACTAAAAAAGACAAGATGCTGAGTCACCCTAAGGATGGGAGCCAGTGGCAAGCGTTGAACTTCGAACACCCAGAATTTGGGAAGGATCCAAGGAACATCATGCTGGGCGCGAGCATCGATGTAGTCAATCCGTTTGGCAGCCAGAGAAGCACACATAGCCCCTGGTCTGTGTTTGTGTGGATGTACCACCTTCCCCCTGGTTGTGCATGAAGAGGAAGTACATTCACATGAGTATGCTAATTGAAGGGCCGAAACAACCAGTGAACGACATCAATATGTATCTGGCGCTGCTGAAAGAGGAGCTAGACACGCTGTGGAAAAGGCCAGCCAATACGTGGGACGCCACAGAGAAAGAATATTTCCCTATGAGAGCCGCACTGCTCACGATGATGCACGACTATCTCGATTACGGATATCTCGCGGGGCAGGTGGTCCACAGATTTTCTGGATGCGTCAGGTGCATGGATGACACAACGTATCACTAGCTAGATAGAGATCCCGGGTCTTTGAAAACCGTGTTCATGGGACATCAAAGGTGGATTCGCGACGATGACCCGTGGAGGAAATGCAAGGATCTGTTCGATGGTGAAACCGAACCCCGAAGATGCCCACATACGAGGAGCGGCGAGGAAATAGACCAGCTATTGAAATATTGGAAAGATTGCCCACTGCTGGGAAAGAAGAAAAAGGCGCCAGAGCCAGGAAAGAAGTGAAAGGCGCCAGAGCCGCTGCTGAAGGTATGGAAAACGAGGTCTTTTTTCTAGGACTTGCCGTACTAGAAGATCCACCGTGTGCCTCACAGCCTTGATGTCATGCATATCATGAAGAACGTGTGCGAGAGTCTGCTTGGTACCCTGCTCAACATGCCACAGAGGACCAAACATGGGCCGAAAGCAAGGGCAGACTTGAAGTCAATGGGCATCAGGGAGGAGCATCATGCTAATGATGATGATGATGAGGCGAAGCAGGACATGGAAAGTCGTCGCAAAGGCAAAAAGGCCAAGAAGGCCGGAAATTACTACCCTCCCGCGTGCTTCACTCTAAGTCAGGAGGAGATCGAGCAGTTTTTCACCTGCCTCGTAGGAGTAAAACTTCCTTACTGTTACACGGGGAAGATAAGCAGATACCTAGAACCAGCGAAGCAGAAGTTCAGCGAGATGAAGTCTCACGATTGTCACGTGTTGATGATGCAGATACTTCCAGTTGCAATCCGTGGCATCATGGACGCACACGTCCGTGAAACGCTATTTGTCCTATGCAACTTTTTTGACGCCATCTCTCGGAAGTCAGTTGGTGTGAGGCAACTCAGAAGGCTACAGGAAGAGATCGTGGTGATACTATGTGAGCTTGAGATGTACTTCCCGCCCGCATTTTTTGATGTTATGGTGCATCTGCTGGTCCATATCATGGAGGATATCATCCAACTTGGGCCGATGTTCCTGCACAGCATGATGTCGTTCGAAAGGATGAATGGTTTCATCAAAGGATACATTCACAACATGTCACGCCCAGAGGAAAGCATAGCCAGGGGCTTTCTGACCGAAGAGTGCATCTCCTACTGCATGAATTATCTAGGCATCGAGAACCCCGTTGGTCTGCCCGTCAACAGGCACCTCGGCAGGCTCGCTGGATGGGGTCACCGTGAGGGTGGCCGCGAAATGCATGTCGACTTCGAGGGTCGACTCGCCGACTTTGAAAGAGCAAACCTAGTCGCGCTACAACACATAGACGTGGTCGATCCTTGGGTAGTAGAGCACAAAACCTTTATCAAGAAGACGTACAATGACCGAGGCCAACAGAGGACGTACGGAGATATAATCAGGGAGCACAACTCATGTTTCACATGTTGGTTCAAGCAGAAGCTTCTGTCATACCCTTTACATGAGGATTCTTCCGCGGAAGAACAACTCATATTCGCTTTTTCACAGGGCACCGAACACAACCTGATGACGTATGAGGCGTACGATATCAACGGCTACACATTCTACACCGAGGGAAAGGACATGAAGAATGCTGGTTATCAGAGCTCCGGGGTAACGATGGAATCCTACACCGGTAACGAAAAGGACAGATACTACAGAAGGATCGACGAGATCTGGGAGCTGAGCTACGCTGGAGAGAAGGTCCTGATGTTCCGTGTCAGATGGTCTAAGAGCGTCCTAAAAGAAGACCGGTATTTCACCACCATGGTTATACCCGAAGCCAAATCCAAGACCGCGGGCGCAAACGTCACCGCGAAAAATGAGCCATGGGTACTGGCTTCCCAAGTGGACCAATGCTTCTTCATTACCGACCCATCAAAGCCCAGTCGTGTTGTCATGAGGAGAGGCAAAAGGAAGATCATCGAAATGGATGGAGTAGCCAATGAGCAAGACTTCGACAAGTAGGCGACCCGAAGATCGAACATGACGACGACGATGAAGTAGCAGTATACACCACAAGAAGATGCAGGACCACCCTACCTAAAGGACGTCCGTTCCATAGAAGAACTCCATTTGCAAAAAAGAAGGGCAAGAAGATTGTGAACAGATAGCTAGCTAAGATCGATTGTATTTAAATTGTAGCCTTCATTTCTCGATTGTATTTTGACATATTCATAAATGTTTTTTCATTGGCACTTTTTGAATTCATGAATATTGTAGCCTTCATTTCTCGATTGTATTTCGATTGTATTCCGTCGAGGCCCAGATCGAGCCCACCCCCGCCGCCCCGTGCTCCCGCGCCCCCACCCCCGCAGCTCCCCCGCGCCCCCGCGCCCCCCACCACTGCAGCTCCCCCGCGCCGCCGCCCAAGCACGTACGTCCCTCCCTCCCTTCCCCCTAGCTTCTCCTCCTCCTCCTCTCACTACCCGTGCCTTCTTCTGCTCGGAAGGTCAGGAAGGCGGCCCCTTCCTCCGGATCGCCGCCCACAGCTTCCTCGATGCCGGTGCCCGAGAAGGCCGTGTCGGCGCCCCCGACCACCCTCGCGCCGGACTCGCCGCCCGCGCCAAAGCTCAGGCCCGCCCCCACGCCCTACGAGGTGCACCACCGACCGACCAAGTCCCAGACGTCCCCGTCCCCGCCGCCGCTAGACTACACGCCGCCCCCGCCGCCCAAGCCCAAGCCGGAGCCCAGACTATCAAAGCTTGAGGTATCCCCCTTTTTCTTCTCTCTAAATTTTCAAAATTAACAAATGTTCACAAATCTTTAGATTTTGCTCTCTAAATGTCAGTTAACAAATTCTTATTCCTACTGTCAAATCTTCTTTTCTTTTTGGAACCATGCATACTGTGTTATGTTAGTATGTTCAGTAGTTAGTTTTTGCCACACCCACATTCTAGATATGTTCAGTAGCACTTGCTCGTCTCCATCTGATAGAAAGAAAAAATCTGCCTTCAGTTTGGTAGCATGATTTCCCTTCAGTTTGGTAGTTTCAGTGTCTAGCTAGCTTAGTGCATTTGGATCTTGGAGGTTTCTTTCAGTGTGTAGCTACTGCAGATGCTGAGGTTAGAAAATGTGTTCTGTGTTCTCTGTGTTTCTTGAAGGAATGCTAAGTACTCCTTGTTCCCAAACTGTCAAGCTGCATTTTACTCCAGCTCTCTCCAGACAGTCAACTGAATTTCGCTCACTGAAATTTGAGAGTGGAGTACTGTCCAAACTGTATTCACTTTCTAAATTTCATTGATGTCAAATTTTATTTATGTATCAAGTATGACATCAACTTGTAAGAGAATAAGGGTGAGTCCAAGATCACGTGAGTGAGTGAGTGATGTGGTTGTTGAAGTTCAGACATGTTCAATGAGAACAACTACTATGGACATTAAATTCAATGAGAATAAATTCAAATACATCCAAATAAACCCATCATGTCAGGACCCACTTAGGAGTAGTTTTTCATTGTTAAACACAAGTTTAAAATGAAAATGCTTCTTTTGTTGTGATAATCCAAAATGCTACTTTTGAGTACAGTTGTTGTAAAATTTAGTCTATCTTGAGCTTGAGCTTGGGAGCTTCTTTAGCAAGATCACTGAATACAGTGATTTGTTGCGTAGGAGTAGCTGTAAATGCTTAAGATTATTTCCCCCACAATGCATAGAAATTGTCTGCCAGCAGTCACGTGGCTTCACATTGCTGGCATCAGTTGTGTTGTGTCACATGGCCCAGATACAAGTGTCGCTTTTTGCATTTTGTGCTGATGAAGTAGATATAGATAGGCTTTCTGCATTTTGTCACATTTCTTCAAGTAGATAGGCTTTGCTTTCAATGCTTCTGATAATTTGAATGTTGCTGGATAAGAAACATACAAGTTTGGAACTTCTCTCTCTTGTGAGCTTTGTTGTCAAATTGAATGTTGGTGAATAAGAAACGTACTACAAGTTTGGGACTTCTCTTATGAAACACAAGTTGCTTCCTCTTTGCTTTGGATCAGATGGAATAACATGATCACGATGTTTCTTTTTAATCAGTAAACCTAGGTGTTCGTCACCTTTGGCCTTAAGATCGATAGAAATGTATGTTGCTATTTTCTGTTGATTATTTCTGGCCAGTTCATTCATCACTTAGGGCTTGATGTATGGAGGCTTGTCTACTTGCTGCTAGTACAACATAATCTTTGATATGTGCAGGGTGAACAACCTTCAGGTCCCGGGAATCTACTCAAGGCTGCAGACACTTCTTGTCTCACTTCTTTTATCATCGGTATAATATTCATATTAAGGAGTTTCTATAAGTTTATTGTTCTTATAAGCATCATGACTTTTTTTAATGGAAATTTATAGTATGTTAGAGGGTGAACATTAAGCAATGTTTGTTGTCAAGCAAATTAAGAATCTTTTTAATTTATGTATTTACTATTTTTTTATTTTACTGATCAAGATGGTGTATTTGAGCTCGGGAGCAGAGACTCCACGTCCTGAACTCCTGATTTGTCGCTCTATGCATGGTGTGCATATACTATTTGCCTATTTGGTAAACCAAACAATTTAGTTGCCTATTTGGTATGCTTGTCATGTCGCTTGTAGTACAAGCTTAGTTAGGAGTACTCCATCTAGTAGTAATTAATTTGTGTGGCTATGGAAGTCACTTGCTCACTACTAGGAAAAGGCCTACTAATGGCACACTTAATTTGGCCATTAATGGTGCATTAGTGGTGCGCCATTAGTATATTTTACTAATGGCGCACCACTGTTGCGCCATTAGTATCTGGTATACTAATGGCACACCACAGGATGCGCCATTAGTATATACAACAGTGCGCCATTAGTATGCCTCCCAGTGGGTCATGTATACCCAGGTGCTTTGGCATACTAATGGCGCATAATAGCAAGATGCGCCATTAGTAACTTCGGCATACTAATGGTGCACTGTTTAATGATGCGCCGTTAGTATCCTTTGGCATACTAATGGCGCACTGTGATGTGATGCGCCATTAGTATGAATATTAGGTTTTTTTAATTTTTTATTTTCTGTTTTTGCACAGGTTACAAAATGTATAATTGGAAAAAATATAGACAGGACACATCAACAACAGATTCGTCGAATACAATAGAAGATTAGTCTCTGAATACAATTCATCATATTAGTCTCCGAATTGAAAAGACCGAACAAAGATAGAACATTATATTACAAGTCTCGAGACCGCGAGTAGCGAGTTTGTCTTCACATTACAAGTCGATATTGATCATCTAAACGACCATCACATAGAAGAGAGCTGCGGTCATCACGATGAGCATCATCACGATGAAACTCGTCTTCATCCGGTTCCTCCAACGATTAATGTATGTGCCAATGAAAGAGAAATAGAGTGACTCATCATATTATATGAGAGTTACCAAAAAAATGTTTCTACAACTACAAAGAAATAGTTAAACAAATCAGATTGTGAAGCAAGCTTGCTTCATCTTCATGTCTTTCAGAACCTAGTGCATTGGGCATGCACTGAGCCACACAAAAAAAATCTACACCTAAGAAACATTATTTTCGCAAACACACATGATCTTCAACACTGCTAAAAAATATCGCATAGCACACAAGATGCCTCGTTGACCATGGTCACTGCTAAACCATGTTGATAAACACACCAGTGCCATGGTGGAAACAATCAACCTAAAACAAGATGGTAACTATTTTTGTGTGTCGCTACACTACCAAATACCAAGCACTGGATACATCATACACACTAATCCCACAAAAAAAGCACTTTCTTCAAAGGACCGGGTTTCTCTTCTTCCTCAACAAACTAAGAAAAATAGGAAGACATAGTGGATGTCAAGCACGCTGTTGCTACATATGGTGGACATCACTATAACTGATTAAAATTTTCTCTTTGTGTATGTCGCTGATTAGCTCAAAGGCATGTATGAAACATCCTCTTTTTTCTGATGTAACAGACTGAGGCTTCAACAGTCACAACCACACAACGTGAAGAACCAAAGAAAGTGATAATTGGGTAGTTATGAACACTGGTCATTTCAACAAGCATGTTCAGTGCACATATGTTCTTGCAAAAAAGATCGATTGAGATTCACTAGTGACCAACATCAGTGAGTGGTTGAGGAAGGGGTCATAGAGAGCAGCTACGAACCTTCACCGGTCTGCAGCTGCAGGGAGATGAGGAGCGACGAGGTGGTGCTGTGGCCGTGCGGCGGCGGCGGTGAAGGTGCGGCCCGGTCTGGGCCAGTGCGGCGTGGTGCTTCACCGGCGGCCGACGGGGAGAGGCAGGGGCGACGGGGAGAGCGGCGCCGAGGAGACGAGGACGATGGGGCGGCGGCGTCGGGAGAGGAGAGGGCGGCGTCGCGGCATTGGGGCGTCGCGGCGGAGACGAGTACGACGGGGTGGCGTCGAGGCGGCATCGCGGCGGCGTCGAGGCGGCGGGGCGACGTCGGGGCGGCGTCGAGGCGGCGGCGTCGGGAGAGGACAGGGGAAGGGGATCGAGGGCGAGGGCGCGGGAGAGGAGAGGGGAAGGGGATCGAGGGCCGGGGAGGAAGTATGGATGTTGGGGGCGGCACAATACTAATGGCGCACCACACCTCGGTGCGCCATAAGTACATCCATACTAATGGCGCACCTCGCCCTGGTGCGCCATTAGTATTTTTTTTTTGATTTCTGCTCGAGCCAACAGGTTATCTTCCACCTGACCTGATCCACATCAAGTTCCCTCTACTAGCTCGACTGGTCAGCAGCCGGTTCTCACACCAGGAGGTCCTGGGTTTGATTCCCAGGCTCCACAATTTTTTTATGCATTTAAAATGCTGTTTGATACTTTTTTGTGTTTAAATATGTTCAAACTTGTTTAAATCATAACAGTAATATTTTTTTTATAAGACAGTAATATTTTTTTAAAAAATATCATCAAACAGTAATGCCGGTGGAGCGGGGGAGGGTGCGGGTGGTGCGGGGGGTCGGCGGCGGCGGTTGAGTTGGGGAGGGGTGTGCGGGGGGTCGGCGGCTGCGGTTGAGTAGGGGAATCGAGGGTGCGGGGGGTCGGCAGCGGCGGCCGGTGGACCGGGGGGTGCTCGGCAGTGAGGGGGACCGGATCTTTGGAGGTGTGATAGCGATCGAGATGGAGGGGGATCGAGATCGAGTGTCCATGAAATTTAAAAATATTCATGAGAGTTCAAAAAGTGCCCATGAAATACAATCGAGAAATGAAGCCTACGATTTAAATACAATCGATCTTAGCTAGCTATCTGTTAACAATCTTCTTGCCCTTCTTTTTCGCAAATGGAGTTCTTCTGTGGAACGGACGTCCTTTAGGTAGGGTGGTCCTGCTTCTTCTTGTGGTGTATGCTGCTACTTCATCATCGTCGTCATGTTCGATCCTCGGGTCGCCGTACTTGTCGAAGTCTTGCTCAATGGCTACTCCATCCATTCCGATGATCTTCCTTTTGCCTCTCCTCACGACAACACGACTGGGCTTTGGCGGGTCTGTAATGAAGAAGCATTGGTCCACTTGGGAAGCCAGTACCCATGGCTTATTTTTCGCGGTGACGTTTGCACCCGCGGTCTTGGATTTGGCTTCGGGTATAACCATTGTGGGGAAATATCGGTCTTCTTTTAGGACGCTCTTGGCCCATCTGACACGGAACATCGGCACCTTCTCTCCAGCGTAGCTCAGCTCCCAGATCTCCTCGATCCTTCCGTAGTATCTGTCCTTGTCCTTACCGGTGTAGTATTCCATCGTTACCCCGGAGTTCTGATAACCATCGCTCTTCATGTCCTTGTCCTCGGTGTAGAATGTGTAGCCGTTGATATTGTACGCCTCATAGGTCATCAGGTTGTGCTCGGCGCCCTGTGACAAGGTGAATATGAGTTGTTCTTCCGCGGAAAAATCTTCATGTAAAGGGTACGACAGAAGCTTCTACTTGAACCAACGCGTGAAACATGAGTTGTGCTCTTTGAGTATATCTCCGTCCGTCCTCTGTTGGCCTTGGTCATTGTATGTCTTCTCAATAAAGGTTTTGTCCTCTACCACCCAAGGATCGACCACGTCTATGTGTTGTAGCGCGACTAGGTTTGCGCTTTCAAAGTCGGTGAGTCGACCCTCGAAGTCGACATGCATTTCGCGGCGACCCTCATGGTGACCCCATCCAGCGAGCCTGCCAAGGTGCCTGTTGACGGGCAGACCAACGGGGTTCTCGATGCCTAGATAATTCGTGCAGTAGGAGATGCACTCTTCGGTCAGAAAGCCCCTGGCTATACTTCCCTCTGGACGTGACATGTTCCGAACGTATCCTTTGATGACACCATTCATCCTTTCGAACGGCATCATGCTGTGCAGGAACATCGGCCTGAGTTGGATGATATCCTCCACGATATGGACCAGCAGATGCACCATAACATCGAAGAATGCGGGCGGGAAGTACATCTCAAGCTCGCATAGTATCACCATGATCTCTTCCTGTAGCCTTCTGAGTTGCCTCACGCCAATCGACTTCTGAGAGATGACGTCGAAAAAGTTGCATAGGCCAAATAGCGTTTCACGGACATGCGCGTCCATGATCCCACGGATTGCAACTGGAAGTATCTGCGTCATCAGCACGTGACAGTCGTGAGACTTCATCCCGCTGAACTTCTGCTTCGCTGGGTCTAGGTATCTGCTTATCTTCCCCGCATAACAGTAAGGAAGTTTTACTCCTAGGAGGCAGGTGAAAAACTGCTCGATCTCCTCCTGACTTAGAGTGAAGCACGCGGGAGGGTAGTCATTTCTGGTCTTCTTGGCCTTTTTGCCTTTGCGACGACTTTCTGTGTCCTGCTTCGCCTCATCATCATCATCATCATCATCACCATCATTAGCGTGAAGCTCCTGCCTGATGCCCATTGATTTCAAGTCTGCCCTTGCTTTCGGCCCATCTTTGGTCCTCTCTGGCATGTTGAGCAGGGTACCAAGCAGACTCTCGCACACGTTCTTCGTGAAATGCATGACATCAAGGCTGTGAGGCACACGGTGGATCTTCTAGTATGGCAAGTCCCAGAAAACAGACCTCGTTTTCCATACCTTCAGCAGCGGCTCTGGCGCCTTTCGCTTCTTTCCCGGCTCTGGCGCCTTTTGCTTCTTTCCCGGCAGGTGGCAGTCTTTCCAATTATTCAACAGCTTCTCTATTTCCTCGCCGCTCCTCGTACACGGGCGTTTTTGTGGTTCGGTTTCACCATCGAACAGATCCTTGCGTTTCCTCCACGGGTCATCGTCGCGAAGCCACCTTCGATGTCCCATGAACACGGTTTTCAAAGACCCGGGATCTCTATCTAGCTGGCGATACATTGTGTCATCCATGCACCTTATGCATCCAGAAAATCCGTGGACTACCTGCCCCGCGAGATATCCGTAACCGAGATAGTCGTGCACCGTCGTGAGCAGTGCGGCTCTCATAGGGAAATATTCTTTCTCTGCGGCGTCCCACGTATTGGCTGGCGTTTTCCACAGCGTGTCAAGCTCCTCTTTCAGCAGCCCCAGATACAGATTGATGTCGTTCCCTGGTTGTTTCGGCCCTTCAATTAGCATACTCATGTGAATGTACTTCCTCTTCATGCACAACCAGGGGGGAAGGTTGTACATCCACACAAACACAGAACAGGTGCTATGTGTGCTTCTCTGGCTGCCAAACGGATTGACTCCATCGGTGCTCGCGCCCATCACGATGTTCCTTGGATCGTTCCCAAATTCTGAGTCTTCGAAGTTCTACGCTTGCCACTGGCTCGCATCCTTAGGGTGACTCAGCATCTTGTCTTTTTTATCTATCTCCGGATCATTTGCGTCATCTTCTCGCTTCTTCTCCTCCCTATTCGCGTGCCAACGCAGGAGCTTTGCTACCTTAGGGTCCGCGAAATACCGCTGCAGACGAGGAGTGATCATAAAGTACCACACCACTTTTCGAGGAGCTTTCTTCCTCTTCTTATATCGAGTGACGCCGCACACCGGACATATGGTAGACTCCGCGTGCTCGTCCCGATAAATGATGCAACTGTTCACGCACACATGGTATTTCACGTGCGGTAAATCCAGAGGACACACAATTTTCTTCGCCTCCTCCAAACTGGTCGGGCACTTGTTCCCCTTGGGAAGACGTTCGTGCCAGAACGACATGTTCTCGTTGAAACATGCGTTGGTCATTTTGTGTTTTACCTTCATCTCCAGAGCCATGAGCATTACTTTCAGGCGGGTATCCTCGGGCCTGCATCCTTCATACAATGGAGTAACCGCGTCTAACTCAAGTTGATCCATCTTGGCTTTCTCTCGGGCGGCAGCTCTTGCGTTATCCGTCTGCTTGAGAAGCAGCTCTTGAATATGAGGGTCCTGCACCCAGCCCATTGATGGTCCAGCGTCGTCTGCTCCGCCGGCATCATCATCTTCATGATCATGCCCGTCGCCTGCTCCGACATCTTCCTCATCATCATGTCCTGCATCTTCTACATGATGACTGTGTACAGCATCACCGTCGTGATCATGTCCTGGGGATTCTTCGTCTTCTCGCCCGCCCGAGCCGCGGTGGTTGTCTTGCTGCCCTTCCTCATTTCTTGCCTGACCCCCATGGACGACTTCGTAGTCATCTTCATCACCTTGCCACTGATAGCCATCCATGAAACCACGCAAGAGCATGTGGTCCCGCACCTGCCCGGAATCCGGGTCCGCAATAAGGCTCTTTAGCTTGCATCTTCGACACGGACATCTTATCTCCGTCTCGTTCTTTTGAAGCATCTCGGCCTTCGCATGACCACGCAAGAGCAAAACGATATTTTAGAACCAAGAAAAAATTTGGCATGACTTTCCCTAAAAATAGGACCAAAAAGAATGCTTAATGCCAAAATTCTCGCCGAAACGGAAATGAATCAACATTCCGGCAAAATATTGGCAACTATCGCATTTCAAATACCGGTACACCTCCAAACACAAATACATATGCAACACCACAAACATATGCAACACCACAAACATACATAGATCTAGCTAGGCCATAAAAAGTGCATGTGCACATTGTTGTAGGGAGAACAACATAAATATAGCTTCCCCCTTACTTACCTATTAAAACAAGGTTATTTAACCACTCAATTTGAATGAATCTATGGTGGAAATGAGGTGAAAAAGAGGAGGCACCCGAGACAAGGAGGAGGTGGAGAGAATGAAGTGGGGAGAAAGTGAGTGTGGGTAGGAGAGGCTGTCCAAAATATCTTGTTGTTGCCCACTTACTAATGGCGCACCAGCACTACATGCGCCATTAGTAATCCAGGTTACTAATGGCGCACCTTCTGGCAGTGCGCCATTAGTAGTTTTGAAAAAAAACATACTAATGGCGCACCAATCTACAGTGCGCCATTACTAGTTTAAACTAGTAATGGTGCACGCCTGAACAGTGCGCCATTAGTAGTATTGCAAAAAAAAGGAATAAAAATATAATAAAAAACAACATTAGTGGCGCACTTTCCGATGGGTGCTCCATCACTAGTTACAACTAGTAATGGCGCACTGTGTCTGGATGCGCCATTAGTATGTTTGGACAGGCGCACTAGTTCAAAGAAAAATTGAGACTACTGGCGCACCTCTGGCCAGGTGCGCCATTAGTAGTTTCAACTCTAATGGCGTATCAGAATGCGGTGCGCCATTAGTATATACTAATGGCGCACCCCTTGTCTGGTGCGCCATTAGTGTCAATCCCATCTATAGCCCTTTTTCTAGTAGTGGCTTTGGCATTGTAATGTTTTTATTCAAGTATTATTTTGTGGTGGTGTGGGTAGCAAGGTGCATGCTACTTGTGATGATGCTACTTGTGATCTTCTGAAATGTCGACCCATTGGGGACTTCGTTACGTGGGGATAATGAGTTGCAGGTACCCTGAGAGGCCCTTGAGTTTGCCAGAATGTCGATTAACTTCCGTTCTGGCAAATTCGGGTACTCCATATGTCCTATTTTCAGCAAAGGTCATGCTGAAATTTTCCGTGAATTTTAGCATGACTTTGCTAAAAGTAGGACATATGGGGTACTTGCGACTAATGCATGGGCCGGGGTATCTTAGTACTTAGTTAAGTAGGATCAACTGCCCCGCCATTCTTGCTGCATTAAACCATAGGTGGCAATAGAGCCAAGTGATTAGGCCCAACTTAGAATTCTCCTTAGCATCGATCAACCCTAGATGATAAACCCAACATAGGTGGCAATAGAGCCAAGTGATTAGTGCCAAGTGATTAGGCCCAACCTAGGGTGCCTCGGCGTCGATAAACCCTAAATGATGAAAACTTAACTTAGCATTCAGGGTGCCTCGGCATCGACAAACCCTAAATGATGAAACCTTGGCTTCTATAGGGTGCCTCAGTGTCGATGAGAACCTAAATGATATACGCTTAGGGTACCTCGGCATCGACAAACCCTAAATGATAAAAGCTTAGCTTTTAGGATGCCTCGGTGTCAACAAACCCTAAATGATGAGACCATGATCTTGTTCCTTGACAATAACCAACTTTTTGACCAAACTTTTTTCCTATCTAGAGCGAAACCACTAGTGGCGTCGGGGATGACACCACTTATGGTGCTGCCGAGGATGCCACCACTAATGATAGCGGCGCACACACAGATGGCAGCCAACCGAAGAGGCAACGGAAGGACCAGCACCCGAACGTGCTCGGCACCATCAAGGAGGAATTTACTGAAGTGAACTCCGACGGGCATCTGATGGCGCCCAACGAAGTAGTCAAGGGGTACTCAGTTCAGCTCGGGTGCATTCTCCGGAGCACCGTCTCGATCAACACCGATAACCTAAGGCATAAGGATCGAGGGAATTTGCGCAGCCTCCTCTTCACGAAGCTGCACGAACGATACAAGTTCCCCGTTGAATTTGCAAACACACGCCTCTCAGGGAACAAAGTGAACAGTGCCGCCCTCACGAGGATGAGCACGGCCCTGTCTACTTGGAGAAGCACGGTGAAGGCAATGATTGAAAAAGGTGATAGTTATGAGAAGATCAAGGCGAAATATCCTTTGATGAGCGAAGATGACTACAAGGAGTTCAAGATCAAGTGCGAGAGCAGAGCAACCTCCGAATCAAGTCAGTGGGGGAAAGAAATGCGGCAGTTGAACTTAGGGGTCCACCAACTCGGTCCCTGCGGTTACAGAGTGGCGGAGCCTATATGGGACAAGGAGGACGAAGAGCGTGCCGAGTAAGGCCTACCGCGCCGCTTTGAGAAATACCATGACAAGCAGACCAGGAACTTTCTCAGGGCCCGGTACAAGGAGGACCCGGTAATAAAGGAGCTTACCACGGATCCGAAGACCAGGGCTCTCGAGCTTGTTCTAGTAAGGAATACACCCCCGCGTAATTAGCTCCATATGGTTGCTTTCTAATTAATCCGCTATATTTCTATATCGTTCATGTTCCTTCTACTGGACACTGAAAGCAGTAGCGCGGGGTCGTCTCAGAGCTCCCCTTTCGACACCCCTTTAAAAAGGGCGTTGAACGTAATGAAAAACAAGGATAAGCTCAGTAAGACGATGTCAGCTAGTCGTGTGGCCGGCAAAGGCTTGTCCACAAAATGGTCGTCATACTATACCGCTGGTGGGCGAAAGGAGAAAAAGACCAGCTCGGAAAGCAAGTCGCGCGAGGTTGAAGCACTCAAGGCACAAGTGGCGTGGATTCCAGAGATTGTCCAAGAGCAAGTGCAACAACAACTGGGAACGACGCTCACCGTCATGGTGCCTACGTTGATTCATGGGCTGACGACGTGGATTGAAGGCGGCCAACAGGGGCGCCCCCGGTTCCCAGCTTCACGGCCAGCAACTCGCACAACGCGCAGGCGGCGCCATTGGTGTCTCCGGCGGAGGCGGTATTCGTGTCTCTGGTGCCGGCACGGGCATTGGAGCGTAATGCACCCAGGTGTACGCCGACCGGCACCTCACCAGCAAGCGGCCCCTCCGTCAGTTGCACACCCGCCGTTGGCGGTGCCTCGACATTAGCCAAGCTCAACGGCATCACAGTAACTAAGCCTCTCGGCCGCTGACTTCATCTCCTTGCCTTTGACTGGGCATCCCTGACGCCCTACATGTTTTCGTAGGGCGCCGCCGACGTTCCTTGCACTCTCCTGCACTTCGTGGGCGGCGAGTTGGTCAATGTCGCCAAGGGCAAAATCGTTCAACCAGGCAACCCCGTGTTCCACGGTAATCCGATGCCACCCACCTTGTATAGGGTTGAACTGGTTCGGGTGCTGCCAGGCTGTGACGAGCTGTTACCTCCGATTCGACCCGCTGGGGCCGACGAAGAAGATGAGATGACCATTAGCGCCTGCGTAAGCTGGCCCCTGCATTGGCTAAAGAGCCAGATTCGTTTGGGGGTGGGGGACACCACCCCATAGAAAAGACCGCCAGTTGTGCCGGCGCCAAACAATGGCAAGAACGGCGCAACGCTACCGGACATGCCAGACATCCCTATGGCACAGGATCCGGACATGCATATGGCACAGGATCCGAACGACGACGGCGGTACATTTACCAATGTCGATAAGTACTTTGCCAAACATGGGTACGCTGACGAGTTCTGCGGGCCTCCTTCTCAAGAACCCAACCAAGACGACCGCGATCTAGCTGGTACGGTGGAGAAATCCAATTGCAACAGGCGTCGTCTGGCGTTCAGTTCTTAGGAGACGCCTCCAGCTACCGCCTTCACTGAGCCTCAGATAGCTGAGGTGTGAAAAATTATCAGCCCCAACACGCTCAAGAAGGCGGTCTGTGAGCAGAACTCGGTCCCATTATAGCAGATCAAGAAGAAGGGATGGAAATGGAAGACTAACAGGGGTGTCGGTGCGAGCCAGCCGGCACCGAGTATGATCCGTGCTCAGGACGAGCCACCTTCACCTAAGGATATCTCTAGGAGGGTGCATGTGGCGGGTAGAGCGATGCTACCGCCAAATATGCTCAATGCTGCAACCGGTGCTATGCGGAGTCTGCATGACAGTGTTCTTTCTTTGGAGAAGTGGCGTCTCTCCTAGAATGATGTGGCATACCCTGTTTTCGTGGCCAAGGTGCCAGAGGGCAAGGGCTTTGTGGATGGCTCCATTGGGGGTATGATCGTCCTGCGGTTTGATGACATCTTTGCTATGTTTAACCTTCATCTGCTACACTACACCTTCGTTCGGCTGTTTTCACTGAGTATGGAGATGCAGATCATTCGAGACAAGACCCCAGACATCGTGATAGTCGACCCCTTCTACATGCGTGCCAAGATCTTGGGCAGCATTGGGGACCGGCAAGTCATGAGTTCACACCTTGAAGGCGTCATTCTGGCAAACCCAGATAAGGATAACTTCCTTGTGCCTTACTTTCCCGAGTAAGTCATCACATCACCGCCCCATAAAATATGATTTCTTAGATTTCAATCATTCTTTTTTTTCTAACATTCCGTGTTCTGTGCAGTGACACACATAGCACACTCATCATCTTAAGTCCGAAATATTCCACAGCCACGTATTTCGACCCGGACCGTGACTCCAAGATAGACTACACAAATATCAAGAAAGTTCTTGATGATCTTCTCCCCGGCTACGCCAAATCTGGAGGCACCTTTAAGAAGCCAGTTCATAGGTACAACATGCACGTGTTCACCCATAATACGATGTTCCCCTGCGTCAAGCAGCCGCCTGGCGGTCAGAAGGATGCCTACTATGCCCTCCATCACATGCGGGCGATTGTACGGGACCATAATCACCTTCTGCTACCAAATAATGTCAAAGATAGGGCCGCAAGCTTGGCGGCAATCCAGGACGCGGACCTCCGACAAGAATTCTTTCGCATCCAGTCGGAGTTTGCAGAAATCATCCATCAAGATGTCCTTCGTACGTCGGGGCAGTTCTACTTCAGATATCAACTGTCCAACAGTGAGATAGACACAACGCTACAAATGCAGGCTGACAACGCCCGCGACTTCATGACCATCACGAAAGACGACGACTTCATCCACGGTCCGGTCCCATGAGTCGAGTCAAAAGTAGTGATGCTATTTGTAGTTCTGAAACATCGATTAGCTCATGTTGTAATTAAACTTTAATGAACTTGTATGTCTCTTTGGTTTGGACAGTCGTTCAACTTAGATGTAATCGATGCTATTTATTAGTAGGACCATTAATCGTGTTATCAGTGTCTTGCTTTTCTCTTCCGATCCTTTTGTTGCATACTTATATATTGCTTATGTATTGTCTATTGTTTGGCTTGTGCATAGAGATGCCGACGTATGTCGTGTACAAGGGTAAGGTTCCCAGAGTCTACAACGACTTGGAGGAGTGTCGGAGACAGGTTCACCATTTCAGCGGTAACAATTACAAAGTGTACACCACTAGGGCGGAGGCGGAATCTAGATACGCCCGCTATCTAGCTGGAGAGAGGAGGGAGCATTGGAGGAACCGGATGAAGACCAGTTTCATCGCGATGATGCTCATCGTGATGACCGCAGCTCTCTTCTATGTGATGGTAGTTTAGATGATGGATATCGACTTGTAATGTGAAGAAAAACTCACTACTCGCGGTCTCCGAGACTCGTAATGTTCTGTCTTTGTTCGGTCTATTGAATTCGGAGACTAATATGATGAATTGTATTCGGAAACTAATCTTCTATTTTATTCGATGAATCTGTTGTTGGTGTGTGGTGCTGTCTATATTCTGTCCAATAATACATTTTGTAACCTGTGCAAAAATCAGAAAAGTAAAAAAAACCTAATATTCAGACTAATGGCGCATCAGCACAAAGTGTGCCATTAGTATGCCTAAGGATACTAATGGCGCATCACCCTACAGTGCGCCATTAGTATGCCAAAGGATACTAATGGCGCATCATACCACAGTGCGCCATTAGTATGCCAAAGCACCTGGGTAAATATGGCCCCCTGGGAGGCATAATAATGGCGCACCGTGGGCTATACTAATGGCGCACCACATGTGCGCCATTAGTAAAAAATACTAGTGTCATGGTACTAGTGGCGCACCAGTAGTGCGCCATTAGTAGGCAAAACTGGTGCGCCACTAGTAGCCCTTTTCCTAGTAGTGCACCGACGCCCTTGCCCACCCCGACGCGCCGCCCACCGTGCCTCGCCGCCCCTGTGAGCACCATCGTGCTCCCGTGCACCTCCCCTGCCCCGTGCCCCTATGCCCCTGCCCTACTCCGCTGGCGCCGGCGCCACCGTCGTGCCCCTCCGCCGTGCCCCTCTGTCGTGCCCCTGCTCAATGTTTAGATGTTTTTAGATGCCATTTTTAGATCTTTTTAGATGCTAGTTTTAGATGTTTTTACATGTTTTTTAGATGCTATTTTTACATGTTTTTGTATATATATGAAAACTTGGTCAATTTTTTCTGTAGTAGATGATGATGATAATGATGATGATATATGAAAACTAGCTTGGTTAATTTATTGTACTAGATGATGATATATATATATATATATATATGAAAACTTTTTTAGATGTATATATATGATGATAACATTTTTTTCTATGTATATGTCATCGTTGTCGATATAACCCATCCCCGATAACTTCGACGTGGGGAGAAGAAGAAGGAGAAGAAGAGGAGAGGAAGAAGAGGAGAAAAAAATAAGAAGAGGAATAAGAAGAAAAAAAGAGGAGAAGAAGAAGGAATGGAGGAAAAGAAGAAAAAAATAGAAAACAATTTCTCTTTTTTCTTCTTCTCCTCTATTCCTTATTCTTCTCCTCTTTTTTCTTCTTCTTTTTGTTTCTTCTATTTCTTATTCTTCTTCCTCTTCTTATTTTGTATCGGGAACGAGGGTGTCGGGAACTAGGGTGTCGGAAACTAGGGTAGAGGGTCGAGGGTCGTCGAGGGGTCGAGGGTTGAGGTCCGAGGGTCATCAAGGTGTCGAGGGTCGTCGAGGATCAAGGGTCGAGGGTCGTTGAGAGTCGAGGGATGAGGGTCGAGGGGTCTAGGGTCTAGGGTCATCAAGGGGTCGAGGGTCAAGGGTCGCCGAGGGGATGAGGGTCGAGGGTCGTCGAGGGGTCGATGGTCGAGGCTCGCCGAGGGGTCTATGTTTGCCATTATTAATATATCCATCCCTCATGTTTGTATATTAATTGCCATTTTGTAATATTTGCAGAAACTATGGATCAACAAAGAGACTACGAACAAGAAGAGATATTGGGGGACATAATCCGTGACGGAGGTGATGTCTTGTTGTTTCTCAACGAACTCGAAGAAGGTCTGGAAGGAGAGGAAGCAGGATACGGTGATCAAACAATGGATGAGGGAAGTCATGATCGTGATGGTGGCTCCGGTGACCGTGATGATGGCTCTGGTGACCGAACGGAGTCGGGATCAGCTGTTGCAAAGTCCGACGAGGTATATATATATATATATATATATATATATATATATATATATATATATGTATTAAGCATGTGCCGACTAGCTAATTGATGCATTAATTGTTTTGGTATGTACATATATTAACTCTTCTTTCTTCTTTTATAGTCCTCCGGAACAAGCAAAACCTCGGTAACGAAACGAGGCCCGAAGAAATAGTTCTGCCCGGGTGAAAGGTTCATGATCACAGAAATTAAGCGTGATGGCCAACCGATTAAACCCCTTCGGACCAAGGAAACATTTTTTGCTCAGTGCAGGGTTCTTGTTAGGGACATGGTCCCCATCAGCATCGAGCAATGGAATCAGCCTAAGAAGGACGGACTTCAAGTTTCTTTTGTCGAAAATAGACAGAAAGCTGATATTTGGACTGCGCTGAAGGTAAATTTCACACTACTGTAAGAGGAGGATCCGTAGAAGACATTTATAGAGCCATTGATCAAGTCTCATGCTCTCAAGAAGATGGCAGGTCTATTCAGCAGGTGGAAGAATGAGTTGAAATCAACATATGTCGACCAAGACAAAATTCCAGAATTCACCGGCCGATTTGAGAAGATAAAAGATCACTAGCCCGCATTTGTGGCCCACAAGATATCGGAGAGGCGTAAGAAGATGTCAGCGATTAACAAGATAAATACTGCAAAGAAGGAGCATCACCATCGCACGGGGCCAGGTGGCTACCTCAAAGCCCAGCCATTGTGGGAAAAGGCTAAGTAGGACCTGATTGCTAAAGGGGTCGAACCAGAGACATTGCGCTAGCCAGACAGTTCAAGGACTTGGTTCTTCGGGGTTGGGGGAACTTTGGACCCTGAAACAGGGAAGTGTTGCTAGATGGATGAGCAACTTGCAACATCCATCATGAAGCTTCAGAAAGCAATCAAGGAAGTGTCGGAAGGGACGTTTGTTCCTGACAGAGAGAACGGCAAGCTCACAAGGGCCCTCAGGAATCCTGAGCACCCTGTACAAACACGAGGCACGCCGGGATCCGTTGCGTGGAAGGTTGGGTTTCCCGATGCAGGAGGTTACAAAAGGCAAGAGAGGAGGAGGAGATTGGAGTAGAGTGAACTGCAGCATCTTAAGGCAAGGGTACGAAAGCTAGAGGAACGATAAGATGTTGAGAACCAGCTACGAGATCCTACCCAAGAAGCTACCCAAGAAGCTACCCCAGAAGCTACCCTGCCATCTCAGTGGAGAAGCAGCATCGCTTCCACTGAGCTTGTTTAGCAGCCTGACTTGACGGGACCTAGCTACCCCATGGATTTTATCACGGATTCACACCAGTGCCACCTTATCATGCAATGGCTTCATCTCAAAGTCAAGGCAGCTGTCGGCTCTGTGTACCCTCCTTCACCCGGAGCAACTTTTCACTATCGTCCGATTCCACAAGGTTATGTTGTTGTGATGGTGGAAGAAATAACGGAGGGATTTGAGGAGCTCCAGCTTGAGAACCCTACAGGTGATGGGGAGTCTTAGCTGGGTCTTGCTATGAAGACTCAGTGTCTATGGCGGAAGGAGCACATCAACCTTCTGAACTTCAGGGCTCCGGCGAGTCAGCTTGGCACTCCACCTCCTCCGCCTCCTCCTCCTCCTCCGGCGAGTGATCAGGGCACTCCGCCTCCTGCTCTAGCATGTGAGGGCGGAAGTACTCCGCCGCCTTCTCCGCCTGTTCTGGCGCGTCCGTGCAGCCCGCCTCCTCCTTCGCCGCCTCGTAAGCGATGCCGGAATAGAGACGCCACCACTCCGGCTTCTCCGGCGCGTCGTAGCAGTCCGCCTCTGGCTGCTCCGCCTCTTAAGCAATGCAAGAAGACAGCTATAGCCGCTCCAGCTGCTCCAGCGTCTAGCAGTACAGCCAGAGGCGGGATGCAATACAGATTTGGTCCATCGTCTCCCAAGCCTCTAGAGAAGTTACCATACGAGAGGAGCGAGGAGGAAAACCAGAAGATCTGTGAAGGCCAAGTGAATGACTTCTTTGAATCGGTAAAAGCTAAGAAACATCAACCTTTGGCAGAGAAGATAGATCCGGTGAAAGCGAAGCACACTTTGGATGCCCTGTGCCGACTACCACCGCCTCCGCCGCAATCCAACTAAGACCGCATCATTGACAGGACATATAAGGAAGCGGAGCGGTCGGGAAGTACTTGCACCGATCAAAGGCTAGCAGAACAAAGAAAAGGGAAAAAAATTCCCCAACTCAGCGAACAAGAGAAGCAATCGTGGCCCCCGCTCAATGTGTCTAGCAATATCGTAGCTAATCTTTCGGGGGTGCTGCCCAGTACAAATACTGGAGATTACATGCCCGACGATGCACTTTTTGAAACAATGAAGGTGGACACATTAAGATTTCGGCATGGGAAGCCTCTCGTCAAACCTAGTACTCCTCTAATAATGATGATGCGAAGATTCCATGATTGGTACATGGACATCTACAGGAAGCCTGGCACGTATACTTTGACGCTAAGAGTTAAATAGGAGCACAACCTCATTGGAATTGATCTGTTGTCTGTTCCATATGAGGAGTTCTTCCAGTTTTTCAATCAAAAGGCCCTTGATAAAACACCCATCACTTGCTACTGTCTGTAAGTACTACTTCTCTGTAATTAATTAAGACTCTATATATAGCTCATCTCTTTCGTTGCATGTATATACAATTACCCTCACTATATTAGGCAGATTGAAGATCGCCGAATTGAATAAAAGACAAATAGGTGATATTGGGTTCATTAACACAAATCTCATGGATGAATGGAATGTTAAACATGATCCCAAAAATATCGAGGCCAACTTGCTATGATCGTTACTTCGAAATCAAAACAAACATACAATACTCTTTCCTTATAAATAGAGATGAGTGTTACCGTCTAGTGCATATTCGGTTTCCCTTATTACTCGAGGTTATAGTAATGTAATTGATGAGTTATGCATGGATTCGCAACCTCCACTTTATTCTACTAGACATTAAGCTTGAGCAGGGACTAGTAACCGTCATAGACTCGACACAAAAAAATCCGAAGGAGTATGCGACCATGACTAAAATGCTTGAGAAGTAAGTTCAATCGATCATTATCGCACCATATCGGAAACTTTGTTCATTTCCGGATATCAAGTAATTGTTTTCTTTGTCTGGCAGGGTTTGGCAAAAGTTCACCGCACAAGCTCCGGGACTGCCGACACAGCTGCGATTTAACCACCCAAAGTGAGTACAAGCCACTAGCTAGTTCCACGCATCTCCCATTAATTCTAGCTAGTTTCATCAATACCATTTAGCATGCTTTCTTATCAGTTTGATTGACCTCTATTTCTTGTAAAGTTGTTGTGTCAGGAACCCGGGAATGATTTCTATGGATACTACATTTGCGAGTTCATCTGCCACACGACCTGTGAGCGGGGCTACTCTAAACAACCATATGAAGTGCGTAAGCAATAATATTCACAATTTTATTTTATTAACCACAATTGTGTTGAGCTTCATTCATATATATGTATTGACCCCCTTTTTCAAATTAGATGTTTCAGATGCGGGATGTACTCCTACCACAATATCACATATGAGCAATTCAAGAGGAATTGGCGGGATTCTTTCTTGACCACGTCATCGACAAACACGGAGAATACCATGTGGAAGTTGAGTTCAGATGTAAGGGGATTTTGTAAGAGATCTTATATATAGAGAGGGAGAAAAGAGGTCGGGGTCGTGGGGTGGCTGGGCTGCTTTTTCTTCATTTATCCGGTTCGGAAAATCACCGTCGGGCTCCTATAGGGCGCGAGGGTAACAGAATAATATTCTTTTATATAACATATGGGCTATTCTATTACGCGTAACAGAATATTATTGTGTTACCCTTTTTGAACTGACGGTTTCAGGTGCTTGTACTGATGTTTTCGAAGCGGTTGAACTGATGCTTTCAGTTGTGTTTAACAGATCGTCTTCTTTAGTTCAAAAACTTTTTGTATTTTTTTGTCGGAAAGGGGCGTGTAATATATCGTTGGAAAGCTCTTAACAACCATATTTCAAGTATATTGAACGTTTTTGCAAAATCATTATGGTTTAAGAGTAGTTTTTAAAAAACCGTCTTTTTGAAAACCGAAAACGTGAATCGTATTTTGGACTCAATTTTCAAACCGTTTGCCAGAATTGAGCAAATAAGATGGCGTTAGAAAGCTGGTGAAAATCCGCATCTTCCATATATGTATTATTTTTTCTAATTCTATATGATTTTAAAGTAATTTTAAAAACGGTGAAATTCTGGGAGAAACGTATTTTCACGATTTTTTGCAAACGGTTTGTCGGATTGATGCAAATGATAAGGCGTTGGAAATCTATGGAAAATGCGCAACGTTTTTATATAGAAATGTTTTACTAATTCCTTACAGTTTAAAAACGAATTCGAATATGGTCAAATTTGATTTTGAACGCGATTTTTTAAAATAGTTTTTCGAAATATGGCAAATAATATACCGTTGGATAGCTATCGAAAATGTGAAACTTAGTCATGTTGAACGTTTTCTCAACTTTGCAACCGTTTAAGAGTAATTTTGAATACGGCATGACGGATCCTGCTGTTTTCTCGTCTGAAAAACAGAGTAGTCGTACTGATATATGTGTATGTTTGTACTGAGCTATTTTTTGTAGAGTAATTTTGAACAGTTCCGGAAAAGGGTACTTGTACTGATGCTTGCATGGGTTTGTACTAAGCGTGTTTTCACTAACTAGACTTTGCTATGTTTTTTGGGTAATACTTTTCTCGTAAGTTTTCAACGTTTACTGTATCGTCGCCCGTGTACTTGTATGGTTTGTATCATCGAACTGAATGATATTTTATTCAAAAAGAAAATGTGTTATTTTTGTTTCTTTTTTTTAACTCAAATTTTTTTTGACAATGTTATTCTGAACTTCTCTCATTTTACGACTTGTACTGAGGTACTTACTAAGCAGGATTTTCATGGGGTTTCTTTTTTTTGCTTGAACTTTACAATTTGAATTTCTGCCATTTCTTTTATTCCGAACGGACCACCGTTTTTAACTCGTACTGAGGTACTTACTACGCGGGAACTGGGGGTGGCTGTCGCGTGTCTCCGCTTGTTTTGAACTCGATGATATTTTTTCATCAATTTACTGCCCATTTTTTTCATCACGCTTGAGAGTGTGATTAATAGTTTTACTTACTGGCCAGTAACACATGTACTCCTCAAGCAATAATACATGAACTACAAGGAACATAACTTTGAAACAGGATGGGACGACCACACACGGCGGAGGCCATGGTTCGCTCTGTGCAGCGACGAGGTCGAGTCCGCGGCCTGCAGCTCATGGAGGCCGCGACTTGCAGCGGGAGGTTCTACCTCCGGTCGGTGTTCATCGAGGACGGGAGGTGGGGCCATGGTGCGTCGCCGGAGGTGGGAAGCGGGGAGCATGGCGGGCCGTTGGAGGTGGGAGGCGTGGCAGGGCGCGTCGCCAGAGGTGGGAGGCCCGGCCGTGGTGGGCCGCCGGAGGTGGGAGGTGGGGGCCGTGGAGTGTCACCGGAGGAGGGAGACAGGGCATGGTGCATCGCCGAAGGTGGGAGGCGGAGGCTGTGGTGCATCGTCGGAGGAGGGAGGTGGGGGCTATGGCGCATAGCCGGAGGTGGGACGCAGGGGCCGTGGCACTTCATCAGAGCTGGGAGGCCGGTTGCCAGGGAGTCGTGGCCGACGGCTGTTGCGCGTGGGGCGGAGGGGATCGGGATAGAGGGAGAAAAGAGGTGGGGGTCGTGGGGTGGCTGGGCTGCTTTTTCTTCATTTATCCGGTTTAGAAAATCACCGTCGGGCTCCTATAGGGCGCGAGGGTAACAGAATAATATTCTTTTATATAACTGTTGGGGAACGTTGCATAAAATAAAAAAATTCCTACGTTCACCAAGATCAATCTATGAGTTCATCTAGCAACGAGAGAGAGGAGTGCATCTCCATACCCTTGTAGATCGCGTGCGGAAGCGTTCAAGAGAACGGGGTTGAGGTAGTCGTACTCGCCGTGATCCAAATCACTGATGACCAAGTGCCGAACGGACAGCACCTCCGCTGTCCGAAACTTTTCCGGTGTCCAAAACATTTTCGGTGATTTTCTCTCAGACTCCCTGTCTAGTATTCAACAGATAGATGACCCTTAAGTGTGTGACCCTATAGGTTCGGTGAAGTATAGACATGACCCGAAACCCCTTCCGATCAATGATCAACATCGGAGCCGTGGACACCCATATTGACCCCTATACCCACACGAATGAATATTCTAGTGAACCTCCAGTTGCCGTGTGCTATTCCTGTTGCTTCGCGATATGTTACATAGACCCGAGGTGAGATTTACTTGCATCCCCGTGGATCAACAATTTGTCCACTATGCTAGTTACCTCGTTACTGGTTTTGTTCTCTTTTCTCGTTTCCGTGTTCCGGCATCCCTGTGATAAAATCACACTATGTCTGGCCAGACGATGATTGATACCGTAACACCAAGAGGGCCCGAGAGTATATCTGCATTGTTGGAGGAGCAAATCCCAATCTTGAGCTATCAAGTTACTCGACACACTTTTCCATGAACCCGTAAGCCGCTGTAATAGCCACCCATTTACGGATGACATTTAACAAACCCCAAAGTTCATGAATCAAGCATGAAGAAACTCGATACTCTCATGGTCTAAGGAATCATGCAAACGTTAACCATCTCTATGTTATTTACCATTAACTTGTGACGAATGAATCTCATAGCATAACATCAAACCGGGTCGATTCAACACAAATGTTCTCTTAACATTGTGCCCACAAAGTTGCTGGCATAGACATGCCCATGATCAGGAAAACGGAACCATCATGCAACACTTGAGCTAGTCTTAGAGGCCAAACTAGGAATACTTCTTACCGTTTATTATTCCACACGTGCATATGAGTCTTCCTTCGAGCCTTGTGGATATTGCAGACTCGAGAATCATTGCAGTTATAGCATGGAACATAAACATAATTATGAACTCAGAGATAAATAATATCATTTATTATTGCCTCTAGGGCATATCTCCTACAGACTCCCACTTGCACTAGAATCAATAATCTAGTTAATGCTAATGCACTTTACACCTATGGCATGCCGGTGTAAAAAATGCTTCACATGTGTTATAGCCTGATGTCCATCAGACCTGACAACTTCAGCTCCGTGTCTATCTCTGCATATCCTCGCGTTTTCACGCTTTCACAAAATTCATATTTTGTGCGGACTTGGCTTTGTATACATGTGAATCACAGGTTGAACCTGGATTCCTCATACTGAGTTATGGAGAAACTAACTGCAGTAGTGTCCCGTTGACAAAAGTCATCTTGGAACCATACTAATTTCATGAATGAACTATATGATTCAACATCTTGTTTGTCGATTCTAAAGCGTCAAAATACTTAGCCTTTGTTATAGAATTTGCCACAGTAACTTGTTTGGAACATTTTCCAACAAACTGTGCCACCACATTGTGTGCAACACAGAACCCTTAATTTAAATCAAAAGTCGCATGGAGCATTGATGAAGACTGTATCGATGTAATTACTTACAACAAGCTCTTCATAATCTCTTCTTGCGAGAAAACATGTCATCAGTACTACTCTAGTACTAAATGACATCTTTCATTGTTGTCCTATGATCAGTACTTTTGATCACTTTGGAGTATCGGACATATCTGGTTGTTTTACATACCATGGAATACATGATTAATCCAAACACAAGAGTGTGTGGAATCTCCATCATGTATTTTACTCATCAGTGTTTTGGGACACCGAATCTTGCAAAAACTCTTTCCATGTGACTTCGGCAAGAATCACTCCTTGGCGTTTTTAAATGCTAAAAGATTTTAGCATCTTGTCAATATGTATTCATAGCTTAGCCCCATTAGGTAAATCTATCTCCATAGATCATCATGCCTAATACCAAGGCTATTTAGCCTAAGCACTTCATCGAAAAACTATTTTCAAATGAAGTCCTAATTCGTGTCAAGAAATTTATTTCCAACTACCAATGTGTCAAGCACACAAGGTTTTTAGAAATATTATTGCGCTCCCACTTACTTTCTTGAATTACAAGCATCTTCGTTACCCATTGATGAAGTCAAAACCCCTTTTGACCATTTCATCAAAACACGAAGATTCCAACTCCATTTTGCTCTCTTCTGTCCATCGTTGGATCTTTGAAGTTTGCATATTTACTAGCATCCTCTGGATTGATAAATTACTTTGGACTGTATCACATACAAGTCCTAGGTTTTATTTCCATAAGATGGAAATACTTTTATCATCCATGTTTCATATCTCATGATTGAAATATGTATTAATTGCTAATTCAACCCGAACCGACTTTAAGCATCGCTACGATGAAACAACCTCATCGTAGTCAACTCCTTGAACTTGTTATTGCAACAAGTCGAGCTTTATGAATAAAACATTTTTATCCGTATCAGTTTTAAGTTCCATAAATATATGTTAGACTCTAAGTCTTCCGAAAGGTGTATCAAGGTTTTTAATCTTGAATCATTTATATGGAAGCTAACTCGGGTTGTATTGGCATTTAGCCAATTCCGGAGTCAGGGCCCATCAACGCTTCCTTGTGTATCATAGGTATACTGTTGTCCAACAACAATATCTCGTCTGCGCACCTGAGAGGTTTGCACGAGCCTTGCCTATGTGGTTCAGCTGCAAGTTCGACCGAAGTCCATACATTTTATTGTAGAGACTTCCGTATCAGTCGCAGTAGGAAACTCTGGAATTACTTCCAATGTCTCTGTCCTTTGAACAGATGATGAAGATACTGTTTATCTCGTCGACTTGCACTATTCTCCCACTCACCTTTTTGAAAGAACCATTCTCTTTAAAAGCATACCGTTTCGTGGCAAAACTATTTGCCTCGGTATAGTGAGGGAGGAGTACCCAATGACTTGGGATAACCTACAAAGTAGCACTTGTCTGATTTGGAATAGGTTTGTAACCTTTTACACAAGCCCCATATTCCAAATGTTTAAGAAAAGATATAACATGGTTGGGCATACCATACCATGGCGTCATTTCAACAGACCCAATGGAGCTCTTTTCAGTGTAAAAGCCGCAGTCTCTAAAGCATCACTCATTAAAAGGGATAATGGCAAATTTATTTATGTCATCTTTGATCTTACCATGTCATAAATGGTTTGATTACATCTTCACAGACTTTCCACTTGCAGTGGTATTCTGGGAAGTGCAAGTTATGAATCCCCTTTCACAACTCATCAGACATTCGCTAAACTTGTAACTCAAATATTCCATTCTGCAATCAAATTATAGAAACATAATTTTCTTGTTACAATAACTTCTAATTCATTTCTGAAAACCTTTCGAATGATTTCAAATGATCCAGACTTACGTCTCATCAAGTAAATATCCATATATCTACTTGAGCCATTTCTGAAGATAGATAAATCCACTAGTTGCAACATTTATCGGACTACATGCATCAAATGTATGATCACCAATAAGTTTGCTGTTCATTCTTTATTGCCTGTGAACGGTATTTCAGTCACTTCACCTTTCGGAGGAAAGTTGCAAGTGTCAGATGATTCAAAATCAAATGACTTCAAAATCCATCATAATGGAATTTTCCATGCGGGTTTCCCCAAATGTGACCAAATGTAGTGCCACACTTGTGTGGTATTCTTTTAGTCTTGCGACATTTAGCGTCAGTGTTATGGATGTATCATATTACCATCAATATTCATAACACACATCCCATCTTGGATGGAAGCATGGCCCTTAATGTTATTCATAATACTGAACAACAATTGTTGTTTTTATGAATAACCTCTCTTGCAAAAACATTATGCAATGGGCTAGAGTGTATGAAACTCTAAAATGAATTATGAAAATAACCCTAGAGGTAATGTATTATTATCAATATTCATAACATACATCCCATCTTGGATGGAAGCATGGCCCTTCATGTTATTCATAATACTGAACAACAATTGTTGTTTTTATGAATAACCTCTCTTGCAAAAACATTGTACAATGTGCTAGAGTGTATGAAACTCTAAAATGAATTATGAAAATAACTGTAGAGGTAATGTATTATTATCAATATTCATAACATACATCTCATTCATAATGAAAGTATGGCCCTTATGTTATTCATAACACTCAACATGAAAAGTTCTCTTATGAACAACCTTCTTGCAAGATACCTTATGCAATGGGCTAGAGTGTGAAACTCTAAATGAATTATGAAAATAAATACAGACGGTAATACACCGACGGAAAGTATAGTAACATTTACTATGTTCCCTGTGTATACCTAAACCTCATTCCTGGCTAGTCTTTCAGGCCATATCAGTTCTTACATCGAGTTGCAACAGAATGCAATCGAGTGGGTATCTTTGTGATTAACTCACAATACCCAAAACTCAATGATTAACAATTTAATCATAATTCCCAAGAACTATATCTTTGACCAGCCTTCTATACATCAAAAACTTGTATGACATTCATACATGAGCTGGATATTCTAGTCTTCTTTCTTTTTGCCTTTATACTTCTAACAGTTTAACTTTTAGTATTTCTCCTACTCTCAGAAGAAGCACCCAACTTATGAGTGGCGTTAGCCCCGGACTTCCTAGGCGTGAAAGTCTCACTAACACCCTTCGGACACTTCCTTTCTCTTTAAGTTGTTGTTTTATTCACCTTTCATCATATGACAGGCGTTCTTCTGGATCCCTTTACCAACAGTCAAATGCATAGTAAACACTTTTACTAATACTTGCAAACAAACATTACTTTGGATATTTCATATCTTTCAGCCTTTGTTTGTATCTGAAAATTATTTTTCAGTTCCATGAATATCATATAACTATCCCAACTTTCGAAGTTTGGGTTTCATGGAAGCAAACATATTCCACTTGACCGTAACAGAATTCTAGCTTTTGGATCGACGGACGGGAGTCACATGATCCATAGCATTAGCGGGAGGATACATAAAGCATGCGATAGGACAAAGTCCTTCTTGACACTTTTGAGGACAATCCTCACATTACGTTACCAATCGTAAAGTTTTAACCAGATATATAACAGCTATTCAATTTTAACAGGGAAGGTGGAAACACGAGCCATTATTCTACAACTATTTTGCAAGAAACACTTAGACAGTGTTCATAATTAATTGCACTGAGAATTAAGCATGTTCATTCAACAGTGCGCTCCCACTCAAATCAATATCTCTCATAATTAATTTTGAGTGATACAAGATCCAGACTTCAACTCATCGCCATAGAATCATCATCTCATAACGGGAATTTCAATCGGTAGGCCAACTTGCCGATCACATCTCTATGTGACTCTTGCACATCTTTCAATGCGTGTGTTCCGAGCTCAGGACGATCCTGCCATGAACGTCAAGACAACCAAGTGATCTTGCTACGAGGTCTGACCTCATCCGCCTCACACTTCTCTAATCGTTCGTACCCATGCATCCATGGCGCACCCCGAAAAGATAGGTGCTGTGACGGTGCTACACTTGGGAGAACACTAACTACTTGATATTTTAGTGAGACATCACCCTAATAAAAGCGACTACCGCGCAATCAAGAAGGGTGCATCATAAGGGATAAACATCTCAGGCAATGCATAATAGCATGATATGGTATAGCCCTTTCTGACGGAGAAGTCTTTCATTTCTTCGTCTTCGGCATTTGCGTCGGTGTTCACCTTCGTGAAGATTTCCACCACCTTGTTGGTGCACCAGATAATATCGCTATCTCCATAGCTAATAAAATAAGTGCATTACTTAAGGTTGACACGCAGGTCACTAAAGTGACAATCATATGGCTCCAGCCATCATGCCGAATCATGACACGCAGGTCATGTTAATCAATTTACATCATATAGTCATCTCATACATAATCAAATTGAATATGAGCATTGCTATACCACATCACATGCACATGCAAACCCTCCTGCAAAACCAAGTTAGACGTTTCTAATTGGTTCATGCAAACATGTTTTTCGTGGCTTCTAAGGTTTCGACTTAAACCACAGCTACCAACGTTTTATCATCAAGTATGATTATTCAAGTTGCTGGATTAACATCTCGGGGTGTATGAAACACGAGATAGTTAAATCTCGAGCCCCATACTAAACTTCATCATACGCATGACCCCCGTGCAGATCATATCTGCAATGCCCTTTCATCTGCGAATTTCATCTTTCTTTTGACTACGGCAGAACCCAAAGAACTGATAGCACTTCCATGATCAATCAGGATCACGGATTGCCAGAACTTTGTCAAATTCCACCATGCTGTCTCAAGATTGAGAAAATGCAAATTCTAGGGAAGCAACAAGAACGTCGGTTAACAGATTTCATCTGTCATCCGCATAAATAATTTTCAGCAATAGATCTCATCTACTCCAAAATTATATTATGCAATACCCATACATCTCCATGTATTCTAGATCGTAACCTGCATCTACGCATAGCACGGCTCTTGATGCCACTGTAGGGGAACGCAGCAGAAAACAAAAATTTTCCGACCTACGCACCAGCCCAGGACCACTATGGAGACTGCATACATAGTTTGATCTTTTTCGTTACCGACTCGTAGCGCAGCGGGAAGTAGAGTCGATGACGAACGGCGGTGCAGATCCCCGCAGCTAGGATTTACAACCTCCCAACCGCGAGGATGTATACCCTCATCCGCTCCTCAGACAGCCCTCCGGGAGACGGTCGAACAACCCCCCCGGACGGTGTCGCGGACAGCCTTTCGGGAGGACCTTCGAAACTCGAACGGTCACTCGAACAGCCCTTCGGGAGGACCTTCAAAACTCAGACGGTCACACGGACAGCCCTTCGGGAGGCACTCACGAACTAAGACCGAAACTACGATCTCTCTACAGAGTTGCACACATACGGTGTCATCTATCCAGCAGGGCTTCGCCGTCCAGAACTAGTTCCTGCCGGAACCCACACAGCCTTTCGGCTCTAAGAAACTATTTCGCTGGGAGGGAGAGAAGAAGCCAGATCATTGCATGGCACTTGTATGAGAGCAAAGGGTATGAGTGTGGAGGGCTGCCCCTCCACCTTTATTTATAGGAAATCCCAAGGCGTAGGGTAGTTTCACACAAAAACCCAAAATGCACATGAATGAAGTCCTTCCACAAGGACCTAGGAGTGAAACCAATGAACAAGAGGGTCCCCAAGGGGGGATACCCCATGTGGCTGGCCACACCCCCATGAGGGGCCCAAAAAAATGGCTCCTATCCATCCATGTCATCCCCAAGATCTTTTGGAGCAAAGCCCCAAAAGGTGGCTTTCCATAAAGTAACCATAAAGCTGATTTTCACTATTCAGGACGACATTTTTCAGCGTCTGGTCGAACTGAAAATATTTCTGTGGGCTAAGAACATTTCCGGTACCCACTAAAATGATTTTCAACGCGTTCTTCAACAATTCCGGTTTTAGTGATTTTCATCTGCGAAACGCATCTGAAGTGGCTTCGGCTGCTCTGGAACATTTTCGGTTTTTATCTCAGAAAATTCCAAAAAGCTTCGAGAATGATTCTGGCACCCTTCAAGAATTATCAGGCATTTGCCGAAACCAATTTGACTTAATGGTATATCCCGAAACAACTTTTCGGTACCATCGAAACTCATCCGATGACCTCTCTCTGTGGTACGATTCCGCTGTCCGAAACTTTTCCGGTGTCCGAAACTTTTTCGGTGATTTTCTCTCAGACTCCCTGTCTAGTATTCAACAGATAGATGACCCTTAAGTGTGTGACCCTATAGGTTCGGTGAAGTATAGACATGACCCGTAACCCCTTCCGATCAATGATCAACATCGGAGCCGTGGACACCCATATTGACCCCTATACCCACACGAATGAATATTCGAGTGAACCTCCAGTTGCCGTGTGCTCTTCCTGTTGCTTCGCGATATGTTACATAGACCCAAGGTGAGATTTACTTGCATCCCCGTAGATCAACAATTTGTCCACTATGCTAGTTACCTCGTTACTGGTTTTGTTCTCTTTTCTCGTTTCCGTGTTCCGGCATCCCTGTGATCAAATCACACTATGTCTGGCCAGACGATGATTGATACCGTAACACCGAGAGGGCCCGAGAATATATCTCCATTGTTGGAGGAGCAAATCCCAATCTTGAGCTATCAAGTTACTTGACACACTTTTCCATGAACCCGTAAGCCGCCGTAATAGCCACCCATTTACGGATGACGTTTAACAAACCCCAAAGTTCATGAATCAAGCATGAAGAAACTCGATACTCTCATGGTCTAAGGAATCATGCAAACGTTAACCATCTCTGTGTTATTTACCATTAACTTGTGATTGGCCCCGACACATTGGGTATGACTCCTAGGTCGGTGATGAACTCCTTCATCCATATTGCTTCATGTGCGGCCTCCGAGGCTGCCATGTACTCCGCTTCACATGTAGATCCCGCCACGATGCTCTGCTTGCAACTACACCAGCTTACTGCTCCACGATTCAACATATACACGTATCCGGTTTGTGACTTAGAGTCATCCAGATATGTGTCGAAGCTAGCGTCGACATAACCCTTTACGAAGAGCTCTTCGTCACCTCCATAAACGAGAAACATGTCCTTTGTCCTTTTCAGGTACTTCAGGATATTCTTGACCGCTATCCAGTGTTCCTTGCCGGGATTACTTTGGTACCTTCCTACCAAACTTACGGCAAGGTTTACATCAGGTCTGGTACACAGCATGGCATACATAATAGATCCTATGGCTGAGGCATAGGGGATGACACTCATCTCTTCTTTATCTTTTGCCGTGGCCGGGCATTGAGCCGAGCTCAATCTCACACCTTGCAATACACGCGAGAACCCTTTCTTGGGCTGATCCATTTTGAACTTCTTCAATATCTTATCAAGGTATGTGCTTTGTGAAAGACCTATGAGGCGTCTCGATCTATCCCTATAGATATTGATGCCTAATATGTAAGCAGCTTCTCCAAGGTCCTTCATTGAAAAACACTTATTCAAGTAGGCCTTAATGTTGTCCAAAAGTTATATATCATTTCCCATAAAAAGTATGTCATCCACATATAATATGAGAAATGCTACAGAGCTCCCACTCACTTTCAACGCAGGCTTCTCCATAAGTCTGCATAAACCCAAACGCTTTGATCATATCATCAAAGCGAATGTTCCAACTCCGAGATGCTTGCACCAGCCCATAAATGGATCGTTGGAGCTTGCATACCTTGTTAGCATTCCTAGGATCGACAAAACCCTCCGGCTGCATCATATACAGTTCTTCCTTAAGATAGCCGTTAAGGAATGCCGTTTTGACATCCATCTGCCATATCTCATAATCATAGTATGCGGCAATTGCTAACATGATTCAGACGGACTTCAGCTTCGCTACGGGAGAGAACGTCTCATCGTAGTCAACCCCTTGAACTTGTCGATAACCCTTAGTGACAAGTCGATCTTTATAGATGGTAACATTACCATCCACGTCCGTCTTCTTCTTAAAGATCTATTTGTTTTCTATCGCTCGCCGATCATCGGGCAAGTCTGTCAAAGTCCATACTTTGTTTTCATACATGGATTCTATCTCGGATTGCATGGCTTCAAGCCATTTGTTGGAATCTGGGCCCGCCATCGCTTCTTCATAGTTCGAAGGTTCACCATTGTCTAACAACATGATTTCCAGGACAGGGTTGCCATACCACTCTGGTGTGGAACGTGTCCTTGTGGACCTACGAAGTTCAGTAGCAACTTGATCCGAAGTACCTTGATCATCATCATTAATTTCCTCTCCAGTCGGTGTAGGCACCACAGGAACATTTTCCTGAGCTGCACTACTTACCGGTTCAAGAGGTAGTACTTCATCGAGTTCTACTTTCCTCCCACTTACTCCTTTTGATAGAAACTCTTTTTCCAGAAAGGATCCGTTCTTGGCAACAAAGATCTTGCCCTCGGATCTAAGGTAGAAGGTATACCCAATGGTTTCCTTAGGGTATCCTATGAAGACGCATTTTTCTGACTTGGGTTCGAGCTTTTCAGGTTGAAGTTTCTTGACATAAGCATCGCATCCCCAAACTTTTAGAAACGACAGCTTAGGTTTCTTCTCAAACCATAATTCATACGGTGTCGTCTCAACGGATTTAGAAGGAGCCCTATTTAAAGTGAATGTAGCTGTCTCTAGAGCGTATCCCCAAAGTGATAGCGGTAAATCAGTAAGAGACATCATAGATCGCACCATATCCAACAGAGTGAGATTACGATGTTTGGACACACCGTTACGTTGAGGTGTTCCAGGCGGCGTGAGTTGTGAAACGATTCCACATTTTCTTAAGTGTGTACCAAATTCGTGACTTAAATATTCTCCTCCACGATCTGATCGTAAGAACTTTATTTTTCGATCACGTTGAATCTCTACTTCATTCTGAAATTCCTTGAACTTTTCAAAGGTCTCAGACTAGTGTTTCATCAAGTAGACATACCCATATCTACTTAAGTCATCAGTGAGAGTGAGAACATAACGATATCCTCCACGAGCCTCAACGCTCATCGGACCACATACATCAGTATGTATGATTTCTAATAAGTTGGTTGCTTGCTCCATTGTTTCGGAGAATGGAGTCTTGGTCATTTTGCCCATGAGGCATGGTTCGCATGTGTCAAATGATTCATAATCGAGAGACTCTAAAGTCCATCAGCATGGAGCTTCTTCATAAGCTTGACACCAACGTGACCAAGGTGGTAGTCCCACAAGTATGTGGGACTATTGTTATCAACTTTACATATTTTGGTATTCATACTATGAATATGTGTAACATTACGTTCGAGATTCATTAAGGATAAACCATTGACCATCGGGGCATTACCATAAAACATATCTCTCATATAAATAGAACAACCATTATTCTCGGATTTAAATGAGTAGCCATCTCGCATTAAACGAGATCTAGATACAATGTTCATGCTCAAACTTGGCACTAAATAACAATTATTGAGATTTGAAACTAATCTCGTAGGTAAATGTAGAGGTAGCGTGCCGACGGCGATCACATCGACATTGGAACCATTCCGGATGCGCATCGTCACCTCGTCCTTCGCCAGTCTTCGCTTATTCCAGACCTCCTGCTGTGTGTTACAAATATGAGCAACGGCACCGGTATAAAATACCCAGGAGTTACTACGAGTACTGGTATGGTACACATCAATTACATGTATATCAAATATACCTTTAGTGTTGCCAGCCTTCTTGTCCGCTAAGTATTTGGGGCAGTTCCGCTTCCAGTGACCCTTCCCTTTGCAATAAAAGCACTCAGTCTCAGGCTTGGGTCCATTCCTTGACTTCTTCCCGGCAACTGGCTTACCGGGCGCGGCAACATCTTTGCCGTCCTTCTTGAAGTTCTTGTTACCCTTGCCCTTCTTGAACTTGGTGGTTTTATTGACCATCAACACTTGATGTTCTTTCTTGATTTCTACCTCAGCTGACTTCAGCATTCAAAATACTTCAGGAATAGTTTTCACCATCCCCTGCATATTGTAGTTCATCACAAAGCTCTTGTAGCTCGGTGGGAGCGACTGAAGGATTCTGTCAATGACCGCCTCATCCGGGAGGTTAATGTCCAGCTGGGACAGGCGGTTGTGCAACCCAGACATTTTGAGTCTGTGCTCACTGACAGAACTGTTTTCCTCCATCTTACAACTATAGAACTTGTCGGAGACCTCATATCTCTCGACCCGGGCATGAGCTTGGAAAACGAATTTCAGCTCCTCGAACATCTCATATGCTCCGTGTTGCTCAAAACGCTTTTGGAGCCCCGGTTCTAAGCTGTAAAGTTTGCCGCACTGAACGAGGGAGTAATCATCAGCACGTGACTGCCAAGCGTTCATGATGTCTTGGTTCTCTGGGATGGGTGCTTCACCTAGCGGTCCTTCTAGGACATATGCTTTCTTGGCAGCTATGAGGATGATCCTCAGGTTCCGGACCCAGTCCGAATAGTTGATGCCATCATCTTTCAGCTTGGTTTTCTCTAGGAATGCGTTGAAGTTCATGTTGACATGAGAGTTGGCCATTTGGTCTACAAGACATATTTTGCAAAGATTTTAGACTAAGTTCATGATAATTAAGTTCATCTAATCAAATTATTTATTGAACTCCCACTTAGATTAGACATCCCTCTAGTCATCTAAGTGTTACATGATCCAGTCGACTAGGCCGTGTCCGATCATCACGTGAGACGGACTAGTCATCATCAGTGAACATCTCCATGTTGATCGTATCTTCCATACGACTCATGTTTGACCTTTCGGTCTCTGTGTTCCGAGGCCATGTCTGTACATGCTAGGCTCGTCAAGTTAACCCTAAGTGTTTTTGCATGTGTAAAACTATCTTACACCCGTTGTATGTGAACGTAAGAATCTATCACACATAATCATCACGTGGTGCTTCGAAACAACGAACTTTAGTAACGGCGCACAATTAGGGGGAACAATTTCTTGAAATTATTATAAGGGATCATCTTATTTACTACCGTCATTCCAAGTAAACAAGATGCATAAACGTAATAAACATCACATGCAATTATATAGTAGTGACATGATATGGCCAATATCATATAGCTCCTTTGATCTTCATCTTCGGGGCTCCATGATCATCTTCGTCACCGGCATGACACCATGATCTCCATCATCGTGTCTCCATGAAGTTGCTCACCAACTATTACTTCTACTACTATGGCTAACAGTTTAGCAATAAAGTAAAGTAATTACATGGCATTAAATCATTGACACACAGGTCATACAATAATTAAGACAACTCCTATGGCTCCTACCGGTTGTCATACTCATCGACATGCAAGTCGTGATTCCTATTACAAGAACATGATCTCATACATCACAATATATCATTCATCATTCATCACAACTTTTGGCCATATCACATCACATAGCAATTGCTGCAAAACCAAGTTAGACGTCCTCTAATTGTTGTTGAATCTTTTACGTGGCTACAATTGGGTTCTAGCAAAAACATTTTCTTACCTACGAGTAACCACAACGTGATTTTGTCAACTTCTATTTACCCTTCATAAGGACCCTTTTCATCGAATCCGCTCCAACTAAAGTGGGAGAGACAGACACCCGCTAGCCACCTTATGCAACTAGTGCATGTCAGTCGGTGGAACCTGTCTCACGTAAGCGTACGTGTAAGGTCGGTCCGGGCCGCTTCATCCCACAATACCGCTGAAGCAAAATAAGACTAGTAGTGGCAAGCAAGTTGACAAGATCTACGCCCACAACAGATTTGTGTTCTACTCGTGCAATATAGAAGTACGCATAGACCTAGCTCATGATGCCACTGTTGGGGAACGTTGCATAAAATAAAAAATTTCCTACGGTCACCAAGATCAATATATGAATTCATCTAGCAACGAGAGAGAGGAGTGCATCTACATACCCTTGTAGATCGCGTGCGGAAGCGTTCAAGGGAACGGGATTGAGGTAGCCGTACTCATCGTGATCCAAATCACCGATGACCAAGTGCCGAACAGACAGCACCTCCGCGTTCAACACACGTACGGAGCGGATGACGTCTCCTCCTTCTTGATCCAGAAAGGGGAAGGAGAGGTTGATGAAGATCCAGCAGCATGACGGCGTGGTGGTGGATGCAGCAGGGTGTCGGCAGAGTTTCGCCGAGCTTCTATGAGAGGAAGAGGTGTAGCAGGGGAGAGGGAGGCGCCAAGACTTCAGGGTGTGGCTGCCCTCCCTCCCCCCTCCTTTATATAGGCCTCCAGGGGGGGCGCCGACCCTGGAGATTGAATCTCCCAAGGGGGGCGGCGGCCAGGGGGGTGGAGTGCCCCCCAAGGCAAGTGGTGCTCCCCCCACCCTAGGGTTTCCAACCCTAGGCGCAGGGGGGCCCAAGGGGGGCACACCAGCCCACCAGGGGCTGGTCCCCTCCACACTTCAGCCCACGGGGCCCTCCGGGATAGGTGGCCCCACCCGGTGGACCCCCAGTTGCCAGCCATCTACAAAAGTAGGCAAAAATTCTGAACGGTCAGATCATAAATTTTAAGCTGACTGTCAGAAAATGACTACATTTGCAAAAACATGAATAAACTCTATCATGCTAATAACTGATTAGCGATTGCACCTAGTGGCTTCCTACAGTCAGCCTGGCTCTGATACCAAGTTTGTCACGACCAGTTTTTCAATAAAATACTTATTGAGAAAAGCGATCTCTTGATCCCAGTATAGGAAGGGTTATCCTTACTGGTAGACAAATACTTGAATACAGATGACCAGTAGCATCAAATATATTACAGGGTTGAGTTGAGGTTGCTCAACAATTTATTACAAACAGGCCAATATTGTACATAAAGGCGGTTATGGCACAAGGGTATGGTGACATTCTACTGACTCGATATAAAAGTGGTGGTGGATAACTTGACTCCTAAACTGGAAGCTCATCGAGTGTCAAGGTGAGGCTCGATGAATTTATTTCTGGAGTAGCAGAAGCGGATATAATACAGTGACCAAATCCAAGATCGCACGGGACTGACTGGGACTCCTCTAGGCGTCGGACTCGCTATCGAATTCTTCATCCCTAAGATTGCCTTCATCAACATCTGGCCAAATCAACAAGCCAGGTGAGTACTTTGAAAGTACTCGCAAGACAGTTCGGACAAAAGATATAACAAATGCATGCATGAATGCGTCATGAGCAAAATAATAATGCTCATTCAAATAATAAAAATCTGCACGACATGATAAGTAAAACAAACAACTGAAAACCGATCGGGTGTCTGGAGCGACGCCCCGAAGTGTAAATAAATAAATAATCATGCCGCAGTCGGGCATCTAAGAGACACCACATAAAGGGCTTATATTGAAAGTAAAAGACAAGCGTGCCACAGTCGGACGTCTAGGTGACATCGCTGAAAGGGCTTTTATTGAAAATAAATAACAAGCGTGCCAGAGTCGGACGTCTGAGCGACATCACAGAAAGGGATCATATCAAAAGTAAATGACAAGTGTGCCACAGTCGGACGTCTGAGCGACATCCCAGAAAGGGCTTATATCTAAATAAAAGACAAGAGTGCCACAGTCGGACGTCT